>NC_059267.1:5336780-5351780 GCF_017591435.1 Portunus trituberculatus
TCTCCTTGTATTTCTCCTCCTCCTCCTCCTCTTCTCCTCCTCCTCCACCACCTCCTCCTCCTCTTTCTTCACGTCCCATTTATCTCCTCTTCTTTCTCCCTGATCCTTCCCCTGTTTCCTGTATTTCCATCTGTCTTATCTTCCATTTTCCCCAGACTTTCCTCCTCCTTAATTCTCTCTTTTTATTCCCTCTTCCTTCTCCTCCTTTTCGTTATTCCCACGTTCTTCTTCTCTTTCTGCCTTTTTATTTTTCTTGTTCTTCATTTTTTTGGTCATTTGCTTTTTCTCTCGTCATTTACTTTACGTTTTCTTTTTTTTTTTTTACTTTTTCTCCTCTCCCTTTTTTTTTAGCGAGGCCTTTCCTATTACTTATTTTCGTCTTCTCTTTCTATGTCATGCTTGATATATTTTTCCTCTTCATTATTTTACTCCTCTCTTCTTTCTCTTATTTGTTCTTCTTTTTTCTTTTTTCTTTTTCTAATAAAATCTTAATCTTTCGTATTATTTATTTTCATTCGTATTGTATTATTTCTCTTTCGTTTTCCTCTCCGTCTTTCTCTCCTTCGAATATATATTTTTTCGTTCTTCACTTCACGTTTTCTTTATTTAACTTTTCTTCCTCTCCCTTTTCGTTATCGAGGTCTTCACTGTCACTCATTTTCGTCTCCTCTTTCTATTTCATTTTTAATATATTTTTCTTCTTCAGTAATTTCCTCCTCTCTTCATTATCTCATTTGTTCTTTTCCTTCTTTTATTCTTTTCTATAACAAAATCTTAATCTTTTCTATTATTCATTTTCATTCGTATTTTCTTATTCCTCTATCGTTTCTCTCTCCTTCTTTCTCTCCTTCGAAATTTCTCTCCATCCCTTCCTTTCTCTATCGTCAAATCGCTTCACATCACTCAACTTTTCTCTTTTCTATCTATCTCTTCTTCCATATTTCATTTTTCCCCTTCAGTGTTGTCCCTCTCCCCTCCTCCTTTCCTTTAACTTTTCTTTCCTCCATCACTTTCTTTATTGCAGTTTTACTTTTTTCGCATTTCTCCAGTATTTCTCTTCTTCACTTTTGTTTTCTTTCACTTCTTTCAACCTTTCCTTCTTTCTCTTCTTTTCTTCTTTCCTGTATTCCTTATTTTTCTTTGCTTTCCTTCTATCTTCCTTTTCTTCTTTCGTTCCTTCGTTAATTTACTCTTCTTTTGCCTCTTTCAATCTTCCTTGCTTTCTTTCTCTTCCTTCTTTGGCTTTTATCTTCCCATCTTTCTTCACCTCCATATTTTCCTTCCATCTCTATCTCTCTTCCTTACTTCCATTCCTTCCTTCTTTTCATTCCCACCTTCTTATCTTTCTTCACTTCTATACTTTCCTTCCTTCTCTGCCTCTCTCCCTTTCTTCTTTCCTTCCTTCCTTCCTTCCTTCCTTCCTTCCTTCCTTTCCTTCCTTCCTTCTTTCCTTCCTTCCTCTTTTAGGCTCTTTCAGCTTCACAAGACGAGCAAAGTTCCGGAAGATGGCAGCTCTGTCGAACCTCCGTTTTTTGTTAAGGTTTATCCAGTCTTCTTTCACATCTCGATAATTAACTTTCCTTTTTATAAACTTGAGATACGCTGTCCCTCCCCCCCCCTATCTTTCTCTCTCTCTCTCTCTCTCTCTCTCTCTCTCTCTCTGCTAATAATAATGATAAGTTTCTTTAAAAATATGTAGTTACGTCTAATAGAATAAGAAAAGATTTGTTTTTGTTGTTGTTGTTATCGATGGTGGTGGTGGTGGTGGTAGCGGTGGTGGTGGTGGTGGTGGTGTTGGTTTCCGTTATGTATTTCACTATTTCCTTTCTCTATCTTAACTTTGACATGATATAAGTGATATGTAATAAAAAGAAAAATCTATTGTAGTCTATCTCTCTCATCCGGCGTTTTGTTTCCGTACATTCATTATCCTGACATCCATTTATTTATTTTTTTTTCAATCGAGACAGAAGTGTTTCTAGGACAGCTCGCCACTTAATTAATTGTAAAAGTAAAATATATCGTTTACTTTTTTTCCTCTTTCCTGGCATTTTAATTCATGTCCATCGCTTTTTTCATGTTTAAAATATTTGACTGAGATTCCCGATGTTCAATGGTGCAAAGGGAAGCCAGCAAAACATCACACTTCATATATTTTTTGCTGGAATAAAAGTAAAACAAAATATTTCTATTGATACTAAACATTTTTGCTCTCTTTTGATCATTTCTAAAGACGGAAGTTTATATTTTTGGTGTAATACAGACATAACAAGGTATTTCTTTTTTCACTTCTCATCAGTAGTTCACTAAGACGGAATGGTGAAGATTAAGTGACGTTCTCGAATCACCATCAATTCTCTACATACTTTCATTCTCAATCACAGCAAGGGAACTGGCAATTAAGTGGGCTATTGTTCTATTTTTTGTTGACCTTGACCAGTTTCTCTTACGTAAAAAAAAAAATCTAATTCTTTTCAATATCTCACCAAGACGGAATTGTGAACAGTATGTGACGTTATCGAATTAGTCTTCACCATTCTATCAGTTCTCTAAAAAAATAACTAAACTTTTTTCAATATCTCACCAAGACGGAATTGTGAACAGTATGTGACGTTATCAAATCAGGCCTCACCATTCTATCAGTTCTCTAAAAAAAATAACTCATTCTTTTCAATATCTCACCAAGACGGAATTGTAAAGTGACGTTATCAAATTAGTGCTCACCATTGTATCAGCTCTCTACATTCTATTTCTAGCGGGATTGATACAGAGAGAAGGATGTAACGCTGGAGCAGATCACGCCAAGCTTCACAACACACTAATGGATGAAGCGAAAGTGTTGAAATGACTGCATGAATATATATTTTCACTCCTCGCATAGAAATATCTCTCAGACTGTCAAACTATATTCTTTTTGTTGTGTGTGTGTGTGTGTGTGTGTGTGTGTGTGTGTGTGTAAGCATCACTCTTTCCCTTCCATACATACTATCAAATCATAGTAGAGCAAGGAAAAGAAGAGAAAAAAAGGACGAGGGGGAAAAAGAAGAGAAGAAAGAGAAGGAGAAAAAGGAGAAGGATATAATAGGATAAGCAAGAGGAAAAGAAGAAGAAGTAGGAGAAGGAAGAAGAAGAAGAAGAAGAAGAAGAAGAAGAAGAAGAAGAAGAAGAAGAAGAAGAAGAAGAAGAAGAAGAAGAAGAAGAAGAAGAAGAAGAAGAAGAAGAAGAAGAAGAAGAAGAAGAAGAAGAAGAAGAAGAAGAAGAAGAAAAAGAAGAGGAGGAGGAGAAGGAGGAGGAGGAGGAGGAAAAGGAAGAGGAGAATGAAGAGAAAAAGGAGAGAAAAGAGGAGGAGGAGGAGGAGGAGGGGGAAGCTAATTTCATCTTAACAAGCATTTCTCAAAATCTTCTTAAATTTCGATAATACGTAGTTATTAGTTGTCGTGTGTGTGTGTGTGTGTGTGTGTGTGTGTGTGTGTGTGTGTGTGTGTGTGTGTGTGTGTGTGTGTGTGTGTGTGTGTCTCTTGTTCTCTTTTCAACCCAAATTACCTCACTAAACATGTATAGCAAACTTATACATTTTTAACAAAGCTTAAGTTCACAAGGAGTTTATAAGTCTTGTCGACCATACACACACACACACACACACACACACACACACACACACACACACACACACACACACACACACACACACACACACACACACACACACACACTGAACGGTAAAAGTGTTAACCAACTTCACCCATCGCGTTTCCCAAAGTTTCCCTTTACATGCCACGTTTTCTTTTTTATCTGAATAGTTCGCTTCCCATTTTCTACGTATTACCGATTAGATGTCCCCTTATTCTCTCTCTCTCTCTCTCTCTCTCTCTCTCTCTCTCTCTCTCTCTCTCTCTCTCTCTCTCTCTCTCTCTCTTAATGAGTTTCTATAATGAGGTACATTTAGGAATCCGATATTTTGTTTATAAAAGACTTCTAATAACCCTTCTGTGTTTTCATTAACTTTTGCTCCTCTTCTTATCTTTCTCACAAACTGTTATTTCTCGAAGCATATTAACCTTTTGCTATTTATTTTCTCAACTTTTTTTTTATATTTTCTTCCTTCATTTTTTTTTTCATTGTTTTGTGTTTGTCGTTTTTTTCAGTTTACTTTTATATTTATTTTTTGTTTTGGTTCTTTTCTCTCTCGATCCACTAATCTCTATTTTTTATTTCTTCGTTTGCAATTTATATTCAATAGTATTATTTTTGCCTCCCTTTTCTATCCTCCCTATCTCTCTTTTTCTTTCTTTCATATATTACTCACTTCCATCGTACTATTTCCATCATTCCACTTCTTTTTTCACTCCCTATTTCCTTCATCCTTCTCTGTTTTATTCCTTTTTCCTATGCCTCTCCTTCCTTCCTCTTCCACCTACTCCCTCCATGCACAAACTTTCCCTCCCTTCCCATCTATTCCTCTCTAACAACTTTCCTCCCATCCAATCCCCATTAAACCACCTCCCCTACCTTTCCTGCCAATTACCTGTGTTTACCTGCCTGTCCTTGCCCTCTTTTCCCTTCCAAATGTCCTTTAAAATCTATCCTAATTTTTTCAACCTGCCCTTTCCATTTCGCACCTTTAAAATCCCTTGAAAAAAAAGCTGTCTTTAAAATCCCCTTAAGACTAACTTTTCTTAACAAATTGTCTTTAAAAAGTATTTTTGTTATATTGACTGTTAAATATTGTATAACTTGATTCGCTCCTTTAAAATACATTGAAAAAAAAGCTGTAACTTTTCTGGTCTTTAAAATCCGCTTAAGACTAACTTTTTTAACAAATTGTGTTTAAAAAGTATCTTCGTTATATTGGTTGTTCAATATTGTACAACTCGATTACTTTCTCGCATCAAAAAGAATTAAAATCGTCCTTTCTTTTAAGATATCCTAAAGATTCTCTATCATTTTCCCTCCCTGTTCCTGTATAATAAACTTAAACATCCTTAAAAGTTCTATTCTAACCAAATATTCCTCAAGACCAATCAATTCCATTCACAATTGTTTCTTTCCAATCCCTTCAAATCCTTCCCCAGTGAACCATCTAGTCTGCTCCGATCTTCTTACCTTTAAATGCAACAGTATCAGTTTTATACATTTTTTTCTAGCCAAATGACCCTTAAGAACTCTCGTCCTTCCTGCAACAGTCCATTTAAACCCCATTTTTTCTGAACTACCATTTAAAATTCCCATTCCATTAGCGTCCACTTGAAATTCACCAGTGGATTCATTACCTGTGTTTCCTCGCACTAGGTAGAGGCAAGCAGGCGAATGTTTACAGTAGGTGAAGCAGAAGTGCAATTAAAGGATAATAACCCGCCAGGCGCCTTGATTCCCCTGTTAATGAAACGCACCTGGGTCCGGACGTGTAAGGATGTCAACAATACTTATGCTCCCCCAAATGAGATTCCAATAATTATCTTGAGGCGGCTCGGCAAGTCACTCCAGCCTGAAATGTGTTACAGACTACTTGTTGTGGTAGTTGTTGCACACACACGAGTTACACCTTATTGGATTTTAACTTCAGGAAAAATAACTTTAGCCCTTCAGTGCCATGACGCATTTCCATATTCATTCTGCTTACTATTAGAAGATTTTATACAGCTTCAGAACTTATAGAGGGGATTAGAGTAGTGAAGACTGTGGACATTAATTTTCTGACCTTCATTGACCCTTCCTAATGTCATTAAAATGGTCTAATAGTAAACAAATCTCAAGGTAAAAATGTGTCCCAGTACTGAAGAGGATAACGTGCGTTCTTGGAAAATACGCCCTCGCTAATAGGACACAAATATACTCCTCTGAAAACACACTTTAATTAATTAAGGGAGTAAATTTATAAAGAAAACATCTATAAAAAAATTTTATGCAACGGTAATTTTTTCAAGGAAACACCAACAATGAACACATCTTCAAATATTTCGCTATAAAGAAAAACACCTTTTGGAAATTAAACTTAAAAATACATCTGAGAATGTGTGTTTCTCGAAAGTAGGAAGGTCTGTGAATACACTCTGAAATACGTGTTCTAGCAATAAACCCATTAAGAGATGAAGAACTACTCTGCCATTCTGTTGCTTCCTCGGTTATATACCAAGAATATAATAAAAAAAGAGAGTAATATCTTAATGGAAAAAGTATTGGGGCTAAAAGTATGAGGAAAAAACGTGTCACCTACTACGCAATGAGGCCGTGTGAATGCAGCGAGCGTGACGGAAAGAGAGCAGACACCACCAGGATTTCGCAGAGAGATTAGATGTAAAAGTTGTAAAAAAGCTGCAAAGGTGAGCGAGACGGCAGCACGTGTAGGCAGTGGTGACACGTGACCCGTTGGTGTGTGGCACGCGGCGAGCTGAGAGGAGGGCAAGGGGACGCGGGAGGCAGGGATGGGGGTATGAAAGGACAGGATCGCTTTTAGATATGCAGAGGTGGAGGTGAAAAGGTGTGCTGGTGTAGTCTGTCACGCGGTTTGTAGGACTGAATTGACAGGTAGATAAAGGTAAGGGTGGCTTGTATGTCTTTTATTTTAGATTTTATATTTGTTACTTTATGCTTGTTTTATATAAGAGGAGCAAAAATAGAAAGCAACTGAGAAAAATAAGTTAGAAAAAATATTATCTGTTTTCGTGCTGGCTTTTCACAACATCCGTTATCTTGTTGCGTTTCTTTTATCTACCTTATTGAAATTAGAATCTACACTTAAAAGACTTTCTCTAGGTTTTAAGGGGTTTTAAGTCTGTTTCTTGTCTCTAAGAGTGTTTTAAGCTCTTTTTCAACATTTTATAGGCATATTTGAGACTTTATCTAGGTTTTCAAATTTGTATAAGGTTTTCATAAAATTTAAGCGTGTTTTTCAAGGCTCTTACAGTTTTTTAAGAATGTTACCACGACAACAAAATGAATAAGTGAAAATAGAAAGCATACATTATCACATGAGACACTTCACAACATCAAATAGAAATCAGTTTACACACTAGACACATACAAAGCTATTCACATTTCATTTCTTTTCCAATTACTGAAGAAGGCAAAAAGTTAATCTCCAATCTATTCCTGAAAACCAAAGTTATGCATACACTTCCTTGTCGCTTCCATGTTACAGATACATCTCATTGACGCGCTCTCACTCCAAGAAAAGAATACAGAATGTAGAAGACCAGTGCTGAAGTTGCTGGAATCCTTGTTCAACTGTTGCCTCACTCTCCGCACCAACACTCCCTCACTGGCAACTCAAGGTAATGAAACGCGAAGACTGTTATCCGTAGAGTACATTAGGAATTGTTTCTCTCTCTCTCTCTCTCTCTCTCTCTCTCTCTCTCTCTCTCTCTCTCTCTCTCTCTCTCTCTCTCTCTCTCTCTCTCTCTCTCTCTCTCTCTCTCTCTCTCTCTCTCTCTCTCTCTCTCTCTCTCTCTCTCTCTCTCTCTCTCTCTCTCTCTCTCTCTCTCTCTCTCTCTCTCTCTCTCTCTCTCTCTCTCTCTCTCTAACCATCCATCTGTCTATCCATCCATTTCACTCACAAAAAACGAACGTACTCTTAGAGAAAAATGTCCATATTTTATCAACATTATAACCATTTTTCACTAAAGAATGACAGATGTAGAGAGAGAGAGAGAGAGAGAAGAAGAGAGAAGAAGAATCAATGCACAAAGCTGACACAACGTTACGCTAGGTGACATCACTAACGCATCCAACACATACACATCACGCTACACAAAAAGGTCCCCCCCCCCTTTTCTCCCATAGAGGCCCTAATGACATCACTCAGGCGCGACCTTAACCCCCATACATCAGCCCGTGACGAGGGGAAAAGGGACTCTCTCTCTCTCTCTCTCTTTTTTTTTTTTTTTTTATTTAAACAAAACTTAATACAAAGGAACATGTACCCAAAGGCGCACTGTCGTGTGCTACCTATTCTAAGGGTACTACAATCTATTTCTCTACAATATTTACAAGACTTAAAAATAGATAATATACAAGATGGTCAGCATGTAAATGGAGCACTATTCGTTTCACTTCACTAGCACTATTCACGCACTGCACTACACTGAGTGTCACGTCACAAAGAGTGTCAGAGGAGTTGGCAGTGTCTG
Source organism: Portunus trituberculatus (assembly GCF_017591435.1). NCBI lineage: Eukaryota > Metazoa > Arthropoda > Malacostraca > Decapoda > Portunidae > Portunus > Portunus trituberculatus. Next base: position 5,344,907 of record NC_059267.1, read on the forward strand.
TCTCCACTTATGTGCCATCAGTTTGACACTGTGTGTTCATCTCCTGGACGTGAGGCACCGCGGCCGTGAACAAGTTCCACATCCTGGAGACGCGTCCTGCGAAGGTGCGTTGATGCTGACACCCGTGGGATCGCGGCACCTCTACGGCGTCACCACCATTGAGCACCGTTCTCGTGCTCCGTGCGGTGACTCTTAGAGGATGACGCAGCCCTGCCAGATGTGGCACTCTTTGCACCTGTGCCTTATGGAACACTACGATCGCCGCCACGTCTCTGCGGTGTTCCAGTGAATCAAGGGGACGCTCAGGCTCTGGGTGAGGTGGTAGTGCAGCATCTACTAGCCGTATGGCGCGGCGTTGGATGCTGTCCAGTCTCCTTCTGTGTGTGGCGGCACAGGACATCCAGGAGAGAGCTGCGTATTCAAGGTGGGGCCGCACCTGTGCCTTGTACAGCAGCAGTCTCCCCTTCCTGTCGAGGAAACTGGCGATCCTTCTGAGAGCGGAGATCCTGTGAGAGGCTTTCTTGGCAATGGTTTTGACATGCCTGTCAAACCTCAGCCCTCGATCCACCTCCACTCCAAGTATCTTGACGTCATCTTGGAGTGGGAGAGCAGCAGCCAAAGACAACTTTCCTGCCATTGCTGCCATGGCGGCTGGGGACCGAGAGACAACCATTGCTTGTGTCTTCTCCGGCGCGAATGTCACTTGCCAGCGAGCACCCCACTCCTTTATCACTCGTAGCTGCTGATTGATGGCCTCAGCAGCCCGCCCACTGTCCTGGCGTGGATAGGTATAGGAGAGGGTGCAGTCATCAGCATAGGCCATGACTCCTGGCAGTAGCTGGAGAAGATCATCCACGTAGATATTCCACAGGAGTGGGCCAAGAATTGAACCCTGTGGCACTGATGCCTCCACAGGCAGGGACTCAGATGTTTGCCCGTTGACAACCACCTTGAGGCTTCTGTCCTGCAGGTAATTTCCCAAGAGTCGTAGCAAGCCACCCTGGATGCCTTTAGCACGAAGCTTTTCTAGTAATCCGTTGTGCCATACTTTATCAAAAGCTCCTGCTATGTCCAAAGCAACCACTATAGTGTCCTTGCCGTCGTCGAGGGCGTCCTGCCAATGCCTGGTGAGAAGCATCATTAGGTCGGAGGTTGACCTTCCAGGTCTGAACCCAAACTGTTGGTCTGAGAGGAGGGCATTGTCCTTGAGATGGCTACACACCACCTCTGCCACGACCCTCTCAAACACTTTACCCACCACTGACAACAGGGATATGGGTCTGTAGTTTTTGGGTCCGTCCTGGAGCTTTTTGTGTACAGGAACTACTCGAGCCTCCTTCCACACTGAAGGCCAGACGTTTTCCCGTACACAAGTTGTGAACTTGGGTGAGAGGGGCAGCCAGTTCCTGGGAGCATCGCTTCAGCAGGTGCGGGCTGATGTCATCAGGGCCGGTGGCTTTCTGTGTGTCCAGCCCCGCAATAATCGCTTCACCTGCTGATGCGTCACCTCCACCATGGTGACAGTCTTCTCACATTGCTGGACCAGCTGAGGCGGTGGCTGCTGTGGATTCCCGACCTTCATTTTTCCAGCAAACAAGGAAGCCAGCAACTGTGCCCTCTCCTTACTGCTGGTGGCGACAGTACCGTCCTGCTTGCTGAGGGGAGGGATGGATTCTTGGTGGCCAGTTCCTTGTTTGTCCTTAACAAGAGACCACCAAGTTTTGTTTCCTACGCCAGTGCCACACAGTTTCCGGCGCAGGCTTTCCTCCCACTTTTTTAAGGCCCACTTGCTGGTTACCACCATCCTCCTGCATGCAGCCCTGTGCAGGTCCTTGTTGCGCCGAGTCGGGTTCCTCTTGTAGCGGAGCCAGGCAGCATACTTTGCCTCGGCAGCAACACGGCAACGGTAGCCAAACCATGGCTGATCCGTCGATCTGGTGGTGTATTCCCTGTGTGGGACGTGGCGTCTCTGGAGGGCGAGAAGGTGAGAGGTGAGTGCAAGTGCTTCACTCTCTGCTCCTCCCTGTAGCAAAGTGGCCCATGGGGTGTGGGTCAGGTCGCGGCGCAGGAAGCCCAGTCTGCTTTGTTCCACAGCCAGATGGTGCGGGTGGTGGCCTCGTCCTGAGCCACGCCCACTTCCAGCTGTGTCTCTCTCTCTCTCTCTCTCTCTCTCTCTCTCTCTCTCTCTCTCTCTCTCTCTCTCTCTCTCTCTCTCTCTCTCTCTCTCTCTCTCTCTCTCTCTCTCTCTCTCTCTCTCTCTCTCTCTCTCTCTCTCTCTCTCTCTCTCTCTCTCTCTCTCTCTCTCTCTCTCTCTCTCTCTCTCTCTCTCTCTCTCTCTCTCTCTCTCTCTCTCTCTCTCTCTCTCTCTCATCCATCTGTCTATCAATCCATTTCACCCACAAAAAACGAACGTACTCTTAGAGAAAAATGTCCATATTTTATCAACATTATAACCATTTTTCACTAAAGAATGACAGATGTAGAGAGAGAGAGAGAGAGAGAGAGAGAGAAATCAATTTGCACAAAGCTGACACAACGTTACGCTAGGTGACATCACTAACGCATCCAACACACACACATCACGCTACACAAAAAGGTCCCCCCCCCCTATTCTCCCATAGAGACCCTAATGACATCACTCAGGCGCGACCTTAACCCCCATACATCAGCCCGTGACGAGGGGAAAAGGGAGGGAAAAAAGAGGGAAAAAGCGAGGGACGGGGAAAAGAATTATGAGGGAAGACTAAAGAGAATACACTGATTAGGATGACTTCTCTCTCTTTCTCTTTCTCTCTCTCTCTCTCTCTCTCTCTCTCTCTCTCTCTCTCTCTCTCTCTCTCTCTCACGTTCTCTTTTCCCTCCTTCTCTCAATTCTTACTTCTATCTTTATTATTACCTTTTCTTCATTCCTCATCTTTATTTAATTTTCCTCCTTTTCCTCACCTTCCACTTCCTCCTCTTCCCTACAATCTAAGCATCTTCCTCTTCCTCTCTCCTTCCATCTTTTGTCTCATCTATCCTTTCTTCTCCCTCTCCTCCTCTTCCATATTCTAGTCTTCAAGTTGTCTTCCTCTCCTCTCCATCTTCCTTTTGTCACTTTCCCTCACCTTCTCTCTACCATACTGCCTCCATCTTCCTTTAAGTCACACCAGACACTCTCCTCTTTCCCTCCCATTCAATATCACCTCTCCCTCTCCCTCCTCCTTCTCCTCCTACTCCTCTTATGCTCCTTTGTTATCCACGTTGTCCTCTCCCTCTCTATCAAATGACCCTCCTTCATATCTCTATCATGCTACGCCACTTCCTCTTCCTCCTCCTCCTCCTCCTCCTCCTTCATTTCATTCTCTTCTTTTATTTCTGGCCTTTGTAACCTCTTCTCTTATTCTTCTCTCCATCATTCCCTTCCTTCTTCTTTTCCTCCTTCCCTTCTTCATCTTTATCATGATTCTCTTCTCTCTATTGCTTTACTACCCTCCTCGTCTTAACTTCTCATTTCATCCCCCTTCCTCCTCCTCCTCTTCCTCCTCTTCCTCCTCCTCCTCCTCCTCCTCCTCCTCCTTGTACCTCATCTCCTTTAACCTAGTAACCTTGTCCTAGGCTTTTGTTTTCCTTTGTTTCAATTGTTTATTTCCATGTGTTCTTCCTTCTCCTCCTCCTTCTGCTGCTCTCCTCCTCCTCCTCCTTCTCCTTCTTCTCCTCACTCCTCATTACTGTTTTAATACCTTCCTCCTATTGGCTTAACTTCTCATCTCCTCCCCATCCTCCTCCTCTTCTGCTTCCTCCTCCTCTTCTTCCTCCTCCTCTTCCTCCTCCTTCTCCTCCTTTTCCTCCTCCTCCTCCTTGTCCTCCTCCTCCTCCTCTTCCTTCTCTTCTTCCTTCTCCTCCTCCTCCTCCTCCTCCTCCTCCTCCTCCTCCTCCTCCTCCTCCTCCTCCTCCTCCTCCTCCTCCTTATTATTATCATCTTAAACATCTTCCTCATTGCATTTTGTTCTGATTTGTGAAGTCTTCTATTTTGTTTTCCTGTTTCTTTCACTAGTTTTCATTGTCTTGTTCTTCCTCTTCCTCTTCCTCTTCCTCCTTCTCCTTATCTTCCTAGTTTTCTAAGAGGATCCTTCTTTCTTAGTATTTTGTAATTTATTTTTGTTTGTATTCGTATTCCTTTGCATTCCTACTTCTCCTCCTTTTCCTCTACCACCTACACTACCACTATCACCACCATCATCCCATCACCACTCCATCTCCCACCACCACCACCATCACATCTCCCCTCTATCCTTCTCACCCCCCCCCACCTTCACCTACCTATTCCGTCACATTGGACTAAAGACACTTGTAATCCCTGCCCGCCGGCCACCCCCCACCACCCCCACAGTGCCACCAGGTGAGTGAAGGCCCCATTACCTGTTGTGCCACAAATGAGAGCCGTATATTGCAGGTGACAGAGATGCGGCGCCCAGGTGAATTAACGTGGGAGTGCATGTGCGTGGAAGAGAGAGAGAGAGAGAGAGAGGGAGAGTAAAATGTGTGTGTCAGATATAGTGGAAAGGGAAGTTACTGGGAATGCTTGGTCACTATTCAGAAGTTGTTTGTTTTCTTACTATTATTATTTACAAAGGTCACAGAAATGGTTATAAGTGTTTTCAAGAGTGTTTCTCCAGTTGTTTACATATAACTTTTGTTAATTTGCCACTAGAACAGTAAAATACACACTTAAAAACGTTTTGCTCTCTCACAATGACTAATTTCAAAGGCCACAAAGATAGTTAGCAGGGTATTCAAGATTGTTTCTCCAGTTAATAGTGTAGAAATTATGTTAACATATCAGTGGAATCATAGGTACACTTAAAACTGCTTTGCTCCCTTACCATGACTATTTTCAAAGACCACAGAGATGACTGGTCAGATTTTCAAGAATGTTTCTCCAGTTAGTAATGTGAAAATCTTTTTCATCTCTCACTGAAAAAGAAATTTCATCTCTGCTATGTTCAAAGGCCATGAAGATCATTAGACTAGTTTTTAAGAGTGTTCCTGTAGTTAAAAATATAGAAATCTTGTTAATCTGTCCCTAGAACCCTACAACCACAAAAACACACTTAAAACGCTCTGCTCTCTCAATCTATCACTGAAACTACGAAAATCTTCATCTCTGCTATTTTCAAAGAGCACAAAATGATTAACTTGATTTTTAAGTGTTCCTCTTGTTAATAATGAAGAAATCTTGTTAATCTCTCATTAAAACCATAAAAACACACTTAAAAACACTTTACCTTCTCACCACCACTATTTCCAAAGGCCAAAGAAATGATTAGCTGGGTTTTGAAGAGTTTCACCAATTAGTACGGTAAAAAAAACTTGTTACTTTTACTGACACTACACAAAAAACACCAGAATCATGAAACGAGACATAAAGTGGATAGATCAAAGGGTAAAGATGTAAAATGGAGGAAAAAGAAGAGAGGAGAGATGATCCAAGTGGAGTAAAGGTAGATATGGAGGGAGAGCGAGAGAGATGCTTGGTCATCATAGTCGTAGAGTGAAAACAGAGTGAGAGGAAAATGAAAATGAGAGGGGTGAGAGGTCTGGAGTGTTGACAGAGAGAGAGAGAGAGAGAGAGAGAGAGAGAGAGAGAGAGAGAGAGAGAGAGAGAGAGAGAGAGAGAGAGAGAGAGAGAGAGAGAGAGAGAGAGAGAGAGAGAGAGAGAGAGAGAGAGAGAGAGAGAGAGAGAGAGAGAGAGAGAGAGAGAGAGAGAGAGAGAGAGAGAGAGAGAGAGAGAGAGAGAGAGAGAGAGAGAGAGAGAGAGAGAGAGAGAGAGAGAGAGAGAGAGAGAGAGAGAGAGAGAGAGAGAGAGAGAGAGAGAGAGAGAGAGAGAGAGAGAGAGAGAGAGAGAGAGAGAGAGAGAGAGAGAGAGAGAGAGAGAGAGAGAGAGAGAGAGAGAGAGAGAGAGAGAGAGAGAGAGAGAGAGAGAGAGAGAGAGAGAGAGAGAGAGAGAGAGGCGGGGGGAGGGGAGAACATACAGGGAGGGGAGGGAGATGAATGGGAAAGGCAGGAAATGCATGAAGAGGGAGAAAGCGAGAGAGGGAAAGAGAGGAAGAGGAAGAGGAGGGAGAGAAATGAGAGGAGGGGAATGAGTGAAATGAGGAAGATTTGTGGATGTCATATTAGAATGTTCTCCCTCACGCTATGATTAACTATATGACACCCCCTCTCACCCCTCCACCCCTCCTCCCCTCCATAACACATTTACCTTCCCTCCCTCTCTCCTACCTTCCTTCCCTCCCTCACCACACATACTTACCTAATGACACTTTCTTCCCCTCTTTTCTTCCTTCCCATACGTATATTTTCCTCTTAACCCTCCTTTCTTCTCTCCCTCATTCATCTTTTTTCTCGTATTTCTCCCTTCTTCATTCTCAAACACACCTTTTTTCCTCCTATTTCTCCTTTTTTTCCTCACAAACATAAATTTTTCCTCCCCATTCCTCTTTTTTTCCTTTCTCCCAAATACATCCTTTCCCTCCTTTTCTTTTTTTTTCTTCTTCTCTTCCAAATAAATCTTTTTCCTCCTATTCCTTCTTTCTTTCCTCCCGCAAATCTTACCTTTCCTCCTTCTTCTACCTTCCTTCACTCCCACCCTTTCTCCTTACCTCTTCCCTCTCTCTCTCTCTCTCTCTCTCTCCTCGCTTCCAACTATTTCCCATCTTCACTATCTTCATTTGTCTCTCTTTCATTGCTACTTTCTTTCTCTAATACCTCCCTTGATTTCCTACTTTCCTACCTCCTTCCTTTTCTCTGATATTACTTATTTCCCTTCCTTTCTTTCCCTAACTCCCATCTTTATCTATTCATTAATATTCTTTCTATCTTCTTTTCTCCA
>NC_059267.1:5364280-5376780 GCF_017591435.1 Portunus trituberculatus
GAATATGGAAATACCTGATGGTACTTAATGGGTTAAAAAAAAAATACACAAAAAAAGTGGAAAGAAAACACCATCCAACTGAGAATATAAAGAGTGGAGGAGGAATAAGACTACTAATAAACGGCAGAGGAGGTGGAGAGAAGAGAGAGAGAGAACAGAGAGAGAGAGAGGGGGGAGAGGGAGAGGGAAGGGATAAAGGAAAAGTACCGGGAAGTATACAGAGGGAAGGAGGATACTATAACCTAATGGGAACTAACTTTGTGATAATAAGCAGGTAAAGGAGAGCGTGGGAAGCACATCAGGTTATACAGGTGGGAGGAAAAGGGTAATGTGCCCGTGGTGGGAGTCTCAGGTGAGCATTAAGCAGCTCACCTGTGTTGGTTCGTCCAGCTCCATTCAGGTTAATGAGTTAATAGAGGGAGACATTTTCAGGTGTGAGAAAAAGAAGTAGTGTGCCGGAAATGGTATAAAGAGAGAGAGAGAGAGAGAGAGAGAGAGAGAGAGAGAGAGAGAGAGAGAGAGAGAGAGAGAGAGAGAGAGAGAGAGAGAGAGAGAGAGAGAGAGAGAGAGAGAGAGAGAGAGAGAGAGAGAGAGAGAGAGAGAGAGAGAGAGAGAGAGAGAGAGAGAGAGAGAGAGAGAGAGAGAGAGAGAGAGAGGATAAAGAAGTGACAGGAAAGAAGGAAAAGTGTATGATGCTGAAAATAGAGAGGAAAAAGTGAGTGAAGTGAGAAAAGAAAAAGGGAAAGTTTGTGAGGAGAGAAAAATAGAGAAAATAGAAAGAAATAAAATAAATATGTAGATAATGTGTGTGAAGCCAAAGATAGAAATGAGTAGGAAGAGAAAGAGGAGAGGAAAGAGAGAAAGAGGAGGAGGAGGAGGAGGAGGAGGAGGAGGAGGAGGAGGGGAGAAAGGTCATGTTTACTTGTGGTTATCGAAGGTAATGGTGTAGGAAGTGAAGTGTTGAGGCAAGGAAGATTTGAGGCCACACTGAGGAGGAGAGAATAGAGTGCTTGGTGTTTCCATCTTCCCTCCATCTCCTTTTTTCTCTACCTCTCCTCTCCATCTCTCCTTCCCTCCATCTCTCCTTTCCTACATTTTCCTTTCTTCCATCTCCTTCTTTCCTTCTTCTCTTCCTTAAATCTCTCATTCCCTCCATCTCCCTTTTCCTCCATCTCTCCTTCCCTTCATCTCTCCTTCCCTTCATCTTTCCTTCCTTCCGTCTCTCCTTCTTTCCATTTCTTTCCTCCTTCTTTCCTTCCTTCATCTCTCTTTCCCACTATCCCTGCTTCCACCCACCCCTCCTTCCCTCCATCTTTCCTTCCCTCCATCTCTCCATCCCTCCATCTCTCCTTCCCTCCATCTCTCCTTCCCTTCACTTCTTCCCTCCATCTTTCCCTCCCTCCACTTCTTCGCTCCAAACCTCTTTCCTCCAAAAAATGCAAGGCACGTTCGAATATTTTGGTATATTTTTCCCTTCTCTTTTTTTTCATTATTTTGTCTCCTCTGTTATTCTTCCTATTGTTTCCCGAAAATGCTTTCTTTCCCCATTCTTTTCTATTCTCCTTCTTCTCCTTCTCCTGTCTTTCTCACTATATGCGCCTTTTTCCTCTCCATTTTTTTTATTTTTATTGTTATCCATTATTTCTATCATCTTTATTCATATTTTATTCGCTATTGTCTTTGTTCTTGTTTTCTTTCTTCTTCACCATTTTTCCTCTCTTCCTTTTTTTTCACTCACCATTCTTTCCATCTTTTATCATTCTTTCCTGTATTCTAAATATTTATATGCACATTGATCTTCTTCCTTATTTTCTTCTTCCTTTTTCTTCTTTGTCTTCTCTCTTTCCCTCCTTCCTCACATTCTATATTTACATTCTCCTTCGCTTTCAGTCTTCCTAACATTCCTCATCATCTTTTTCTCTCTTCATCTTTCTCCTTCTCCTCCTCTCTTCTTAGCTCTCTTCTTTATAATCCTTTCCTTCCCACCTTCCTTCTCCTCCTACTTTCTTCCTAGCTTTCTTTCTTATCCCGACCTTCATTCTTCCCACCTTCTTTCACCTCCTATTTTCTTCCTAGCTTTCTTTCATATCCCCACCTTCCTCCTCCTTAGCTTCCAGTCTTCCTCAGTTAAGACGCCTCCTCTCTTCCTTCCCGTCTCTCTCCAGCTTCACGTTTATTATCCCCAAAAGCTTCTTATACTATGTTTACGGCCATAAAACCACGAGAGCCTCCAGCCTCAAACTCCCTATCTTCTTGTTGTTGTTGTTGGTGGTGGTGGTGGTGGTGTTATTGCTATTATTAGTATTGGTGTTATTATTATCATTATCATTATTATTATTATTATTATTATTATTATTATTATTATTATTATTTTTGTTATTATTATCATCGTTGTTGTTGGTTGTAGTAATGGTGGTGGTGATGGTGGTGGTGGTAAGCGTGGAGGTATTACTGGGAAAATTAAATAGTAGTTGGTATAGTGTTTGGTAGTGCTAGTAGTAGTAGTAGTAGTAGTAGTAGTAGTAGTAGTAGTAGTAGTTGTGCAGTGGTGGTGGCAGTAATTGCAGCAATAGCAGTAGTAACTGTAAGTAGCAGCAGCAGCAGCAGCAGCAGCAGCAGCAGCAGCAGCAGCAGCAGCAGTGGTGCAGTGGTAGCAGCAGCAGCAGCAGCAGCAGCAGCAGCAGCAGTGGCAGCAGCAGCAGTAGCAGTGCAGTAGCAGCAGCAGTGGTAGCAGCAGGTAGTGGCAATGCAGCAGTAATAATTGTAGTACTAGTTGTTATAGTAGTAGTCGTTATAGTAGTAGCAGTAATGGTGGTTATAGTAGTAGTACTACTACTACTACTAGTAGTAGTAGTAGTAGTAGTAAAAATGGAGTAGTAATATTAATAAACCTCTCTCTCTCTCTCTCTCTCTCTCTCTCTCTCTCTCTCTCTCTCTCTCTCTCTCTCTCTCTCTCTCTCTCTCTCTCTCTCTCTCTCTCTCTCTCTCTCTCTCTCTCTCTCTCTCTCTCTCTCTCTCTCTCTCTCTCTCTCTCTCTCTCTCTCTCTCTCTCTCTCTCTCTCTCTCTCTCTCGGTAATACCCCCATTTTGTATTTATTGCAAGAATGACAGAATTGATCTTTCAAAGTAAGTGAAGTAAGTGAGAGTAAGTGAAATGCGGACAAACAGTACCGTAGACTTTTCAACATAAGCTTGTTTTTATTTAGAACAGTTAACTGCTGAAAGCTTCTCAACGAGAACCGGCAAACTGAAGAAGAGGAGGAGGAGGACGAGAAGGAGGCCGAGAAAGAGAATGAAAATGATGATAAGACTAAGAATGAGAAATAGAAAGACGAGGAGAATGACTAAAAATGCTTAAAATTATAAAATAAAAGAAGGCGGAGGAAAAGGACGAGAAAAGAAGGAGAAGGTAGCGTTGGTAGTACTGGAGATGGAAGAATAGAAAGAACAATAAAAAAAGAAGAGAAAAAGAAAGAAAGAAAGCAACACACAAGAGAACAACAACATGCAGGGAAACACAACAAATACAGGAGCAGAAGGAAAGAAACAGAGGAACGAGAAAAAAATGCACAAACTAGAAACAGAAGAAAACAAAAAAGGAGAATACGGAACAGGAAAAAAAAGAAAGCAGGACAATAAAACAAAAAGGAAAAAGAACAGGAACAAAAAAGGAGAAAAAAAAACATGAACTTGAATGGAAAGCGCGTAGGTATAACAAGAACAAAACAAAGGAGAAAATCGGAAGGAGAAAAATGAAGAAACGGAGCAACACAAAGAGACAATAGGAGGAAAAAAAAAGAAGGGAAGAACGTGGGTAAAGTAAGAAAATTTGAAAAAAGAATATGACGAAAGCTATACCAAAGAAATCAAGACAGAGAATACGAGTACAGGACACATATTTTCATAGCGATACTGAAAAAAATGAAAAATTATTATACACGTAGAAAAATGTAGGCACAACAAAGAAAAACAACAAAAAAAGAATCTCCAATACTAAATACAATTGTCAACGTCTAAAATGTACGTATGTAAATAAATTTTTAAAAACAACGAAAAGAAAATGACGATCGCTCTTCTGTGTCATACAATACAAAGACGACACCGGAAACATTTTCTTTAATTTTCTTAGCAATACTAAAGAAAAAGTGCAAAGATACTAATATACACGTGTGAAAATACGTAGATAAATGAAAAAAAATGAAGAGGGAAAAGAAAAAGGTGAAAGCTGTACTAAGTGAAACGAAACCTGGGCGATACTGGAAACTTTATTTTTTCTTGGAATAATAAAAAGAAAAAATGCAAAGTTACTAAGTTTGAAAAGAAAATGAAAAGAAAATGACGACAGTTCTAATAAGTCAAACAAAACACAGGCGACACAGTGAGCGCTTTATTTATTTATTTTTTTTTTGTGATTGATAATAAACAAAAAAATACAAAATCACTAATACACACGTCTGAAAAATACGTAAATAACTGAAAAAATATAAAATGAAAAGAAAAAAGTGAAGTCTGTACTAAGTAAAAAAAAACATAGGTGACACTGGGAAATTTTCTTTGTCCTTTCCTTTTCTTAGCGACAATAAATAAAAGTGCAATAATACTAATAAATAAATGAAAAAAAAGAAGGAAAAGAAATAGACGAAAGCTGTACCAAGACAAACAAAACAAAGGCAACACTGGGAACGTTTTATTTTTTCTTTTCATTTCTTGGCAACACAAAACAAAAAGTGCAAAATAAATAATCTACATGTGTGAAAAGTACGTACATAAATAAAAAGAGGAAAAAATGACGAAAGCTGTACTAGGCCAAACAAAACAAAGCCAACACATGGAATATTTTTTTTCTTAGCGATGATAAACAAAAAGTGCAAAAATACTAAAAATAAATGGAAAAATAAAGAAGGAAAAGAAAACAATAAAAAAAACAAAGACAATACAATGAACGTTTTCTTTTTCCTTTTCTTTTCTTCTCGATAATAAATAAAAAATGCAAAACTATTAATCAACACGTGTGAAAAGTACGTAAACAAATGAAAAACTAAAGAAGGAAAAGAAAAATGACGAAAACTGTACCAAGACAAACAAAACATAGGTGAGACAGGAACATTTTTTTTTCTTAGCAATACTGAACAAAAAAGTGCAAAATTACTAATCTACACGTGTGGCAGCCTGGACCCCTGGAGACTCTCGGCAAACTTTAGATTCAAGGACCTCCACAAGTTAAGCCTCGAGGCGCAGTAAGTGGTTCACGAGTTTGGGGGAATTCTGGTCCATGTGTTTAGAAAATTATAGACACTCCCTTCCAGATCATTACCCGGAAGAGGAGGAAGATAAAATAGGGAAGCAGGAACGGTCTATGAGTGTGTGGGGGGAGATGAGGTGGGGAGCAGTATATTTAGCTGTGTATTGGTCCTATAGCTCTCTTTCTTTCTCTTTTTTTTTTCATTTATACCATGTGGGCTTTTCACGGGAATTTCTGGGCTAAAGGGGGTACTTTTTGGGGTACCTCCTATCTCAAAGCCCACCCGCTAGGAAACCGTTGCCCCGAGTGAGGAAGCCCAACCTACACTCGGACCGTGGACAATATTCGAACCCGTGCGCTTGGAGACCACTCGGACCCCAAAGCACGCATGGTTCCTCTGTACCACGGCGGCTCTTTCTTTCTTTCTGTCTTTTATCTTATTTTTCTTTTTTTCTCATCTCCTGTTCTGCTTTGGTTGGGGCGGGGGATGAGGTGGGGAGCAGTATATTTAGCTGTGGGTTGGTCTTATTCATAGCTCTCTTTATTTCTCTTTTTCTTTCTTTCTCTCTTTTTTCTTATTTTTTCTTCTTTTCTCATCTCTTGTTTATTTCTTTTATTCTATTTTGTTTTCTCTCTCGTTATTGTACAAAATTTGTGTTAGGTGAAGTAATTTGACTAAATGTAACTATAAGAGAGAGAGAGAGAGAGAGAGAGAGAGAGAGAGAGAGAGAGAGAGAGAGAGAGAGAGAGAGAGAGAGAGAGAGAGAGAGAGAGAGAGAGAGAGAGAGAGAGAGAGAGAGAGAAAGAGAAAGGAAATGAAAGCTAAAAAACAAAAAATATATATGGAAACCAAAGTAATATAATGAAACCATAAAAAAAATCAACAATTAACACACACGATAAAAAAAAGAAAAAGAAAAAGAAAAGGATCAACACAAAAAAAAAAAGCGAGATAATACAGACTCATTCATATTCCTGTCTGGCAGATGACACATTTCCTCTCCCTCGCCCCCTCACCCTCACTCCCTTCCTTCCCAACCTCCTCCTCCTCTCTCCCTTCCCTCCCTCTCACCCTCCCTCCCTCTCCCAGTATCCTTCACCTGAGTCCACCCAGATATAATAACGTTAAATATTAATCAACACTAATACAAAATAGTACCTCCATTTATTTAGACTGAATTGATATGAAAATTTTTACCTTCTCTCCTCTCTCTCTCTCTCTCTCTCTCTCTCTCTCTCCCTAGCGCCACTTTTTCACTCTTTTTTTTTTGCTTTCCATCTCGCTGAATAAATATGTTCCGTCATTTTCTGCACGATTCATCCTGTGTGCGTGTGTGTGTGTGTGTGTGTGTGTGTGTGTGTGTGTGTGTGTGTGTGTGTGTGTGTGTGTGTGTGTGTGTACGTAGATTTTACTATTATTATTTTAACTGCCATGGATTTTTTCGGGAACAGTGCACAGCCATCAGGGTGTGAGAAGTGTTAGAGGGAGGAGAGAAGGTCAGAGAGAGAGAGAGAGAGAGAGAGAGAGAGAGAGAGAGAGAGAGAGAGAGAGAGAGAGAGAGAGAGAGAGAGAGAGAGAGAGAGAGAGAGAGAGAGAGAGAGAGAGAGAGAGAGAGAGAGAGAGAGAGAGAGAGAGAGAGAGAGAGAGAGAGAGAGAGAGAGAGAGAGAGAGAGAGAGAGAGAGAGAGAGAGAGAGAGAGACCACAAGATTGCAAGAGAATGGCGTGGGTATTGTTTGAAGAGGAGAGGAGAGGAAAGAAGAGAAGAAAGAAGAGAAGAGAATAAGAAACTAGAAGAGACGAGAAAAAAGGATAGGATATGATAGGAGACGTGAAGATGAGAGGAGAGGAGAGAAAGAGGAGTAGGAAAGAGGAGAGGGGAGAAGAGTAGAGAAGAGATTAGGAGTGAAGAAAAAGAAGAGAAGAGAAGAGAGAAGGTGGAGATGAGAGGAAAGGAGAAAACAGGAGAAAAGGAGAAGTAAAAGCTAAACAAGTAGAAAAAAAATATAGAAAAAAATAAGCGGAATAAAAAAAAAAAACACTACAAACAACAAATCTCATCAAAAATATAACAAAAAAAAACATCATTAAAACTACAAATAACTAAACTATAAACTTACTAAAAACAAAAGAAAAACAAAGTAAAAAAAATGACAAAGCAAAACCCTAGAAAAAAAAAACAGGAATAAAAAGAAACACGAAAAACAGCAAAAACACACTATAGAAACTACAAATAACATGCACAAGGACTCACTAAAAACAAGAGATAAGACGCGGAGATAGAACTGCCGTCTCCATCTTCATCCTAATCCCGTTTTCTGTTGAGACTCTTCAGGACACCTCGAGATAACTAAGACATTAATATTTCATCGAGCGACCTCCTTAGATAAGCCGCTAATTATATCTTCGTATTGGATTCACGTGAAAGAGCGAGAGAGAGAGAGAGAGAGAGAGAGAGAGAGAGAGAGAGAGAGAGAGAGAGAGAGAGAGAGAGAGAGAGAGAGAGAGAGAGAGAGAGAGAGAGAGAGAGAGAGAGAGAGAGAGAGAGAGAGAGAGAGAGAGAGAGAGAGAGAGAGAGAGAGAGACTAGTGGAATAAGGGCAAACCATCAATCTTCTTGTTATGAGAGAAAAGAGAAATTGACAAGTCACGAGAGAGAGAGAGAGAGAGAGAGAGAGAGAGAGAGAGAGAGAGAGAGAGAGAGAGAGAGAGAGAGAGAGAGAGAGAGAGAGAGAGAGAGAGAGAGAGAGAGAGAGAGAGAGAGAGAGAGAGAGAGAGAGAGAGAGAGAGAGAGAAGCAGAAAAAGGCAAAAAGAAAACTAAGAGCCAAAATTAAAACATAAAACCATAAGAGAGAAAAGAAAAGAAAGAAAAAAAAGAGAAAGAAAAAAGAGAAAGAAAAAAAAAAAGACTAAAAGAGACACTTAAACAAACCACAAACTCTACCTTCAAATTTACAAACGACTACACATGGCCATATAGACACACTAACATTTCCTAAGTATTTCATAACTGGCATTAGTATTGTAGATCACCATAGAGCGCTCCCCTTCTCTACCGCTCGCCTCCAATTGGGTTCCCTGACTAATCCCTGCTTCTCTTATGCTAATGATGTTGTCGTTCATTAATCCAGGGTTACCGAGGCTCCCGGCTCAGTAAGCTCGGTAGGCAGCGCGAGGGGAGGACAAAGGGGACAGTGAAACTAAATCCTCTCCAGTGACCGATTCTGTAATGCAATGCTGGCCTGTTTTGTTGTTTTGTTGGTGAGTTGACGAGTTGACCAGTGTTTGTTTGAGGCTCTTGTATTTAATTTAGCTAGTGGGTTTGTCTCGTTTTCTAGAGTGAGATGTTTTTTTCTTGGTGTGTTGTTGTGATGGGTGCTCTCAACCTTCTTCAGTACCGTGACGTGTTTTTATATTAATTCTGCTTACTACTTGGTGATTTTATACAGATTTAGAAACATATGTTGGGATTAGAATAGTAAACACGTTGGCCATTAATGTTCTGACCGCCATAGACTCTTCCTAATGTAAAAAAAAATCATGTCATTGTGCCCAAAATCTCAAGGTAAAAATGCTTCTCAATATTGAAGGAGTTAATGATTTTAGTGGGTTTTATTTTCGCTTTATTTGTGATGTGAGATATTAGTGTTGGTATAAAGTTATGGTTTGTGTTTTTAACCCCTTCAATACTGGGACACATTTTTACCTTAAGATTCGTGTACCATTAGACAATTTCAATGACATTAGGAAGAGTCTATGGAGGTCAGAAGATAAATGGCCACAATCTTCATTATTTTCATCCCACATAAGTTTCTAAAGCTGTAAGAAATCATTAAATAGTTAGAATCGCGTCATAGTACTCAAGTGGATAACTGTGCTGGTATCTCTTAGTGTTTGCTTTCTGGATGCGTTTAGATGGAAATTCAGTTTGTCATTGGTGTTTTGTTACCTTCACTTAACAGTATGCGTTATTAGAACTGCTCTGAATCGCATTTTACATTCCTCTAACATACAATTTTCTTTTTATAAACCACTATTAAATGGCTCACAAATCGCTTTTATTTATCCCAAGTTTATATTTTCAAGACACAGATACTATGTTAAGTTTTCTATAGTATTCCTCAAGTTACCAGTACAGAATTCTTGATAAAAACCTTAGTGAAATAATAAAACCACTCTTAACCCCTTGAGTACCATGACGCATTTCCATTTTCATTCCGCTTTCTATTTGGTTTTAAAAAGCTTCAGAAACTTATGTAGGGGAATTAAAATAGTGAAGACTATGGCCATTAATCTTCATATTTCCATAGACCCTTCCTAATGTCAATAAAATGGTCCAATCATACTCAAATCTCAAGGTAAAAATGTGTCCCAGTACGGGGTAAAGATCTCTAATTCCACTGATGTTGGTTGAAATAAGTCCTAATAAAACGAGGATACTTTAAAAAATTCCACTCTCTCCTTCAATGACCTTTGTTTTCATCTGCAATTCATAGTCTCGCTGCATCGTTAAAACCCGGATAACTTACTTCACTTACCTGAGTTTATTTCTTCATTCTTTTAATCAGGGAAGAAAACTGACAATGAACACGAACAAAAAGGGTAAACGTTCACTCAGCCATCAGTCAGCCATCCTCACGTCCCTCGTCAAGAAAATAAAGAGTAAAAACGTGCCGGCCAATTAAGTCCCGTTGTTGTTCCGTGAGTTGTTACGTGACTGACTGATTGGTTGATTGCCTGATTCACTGACTCATTGCCATTCTGACGGTGTGCAAGCGAGATCAAAATGTGACTATGTTAGGTGAAATACAAGACTTTAACACGCTGCTCTGACCAACCCTGACCTATTCTGAACTCACGTAACCCTTTCACAGTCATATGTAACAGTTTATATAGGAAAAGGATAAAAAGAAAAGATTTTGCAATTTATATCCACTTTAACATATGAAAATAGTTCTGGAATATGAAAAAGACATGTGAGTGGTTAGTATTAAAGGAAAAATTTTGCAAATACCAGTGAAAAGGAGAAAAAAATTTAATCTACAATAATTTAATCTAACAAAACCCTGATTTACCCTAACCAAGCCTGACCTGACCCAATCTTACTCGTCTAAAAAGAGCCTCGAGCGACAACATGAAAACACACTCAAACTATCTGAGAGAGGAGGAATCATAGCAGCGAACGCAGCGGTAAGGAGAGCCAGGTACAAGCCAGGTACAAGCCAGGTACTGTCCCCTACTTGTGTTTACATGAGAACGGTCTGCAATGACACCTTGTACCCTTGTTGTGTTTCATTCTCTCTCTCTCTCTCTCTCTCTCTCTCTCTCTCTCTCTCTCTCTCTCTCTCTCTCTCTCTCTCTCTCTCTCTCTCTCTCTCTCTCTCTCTCTCTCTCTCTCTCTCTCTCTCTCTCTCTCTCTCTCTCTCTCGGTACCTCCAAGCGGGTCATTTTCTATCAAATATGAGGGAACTATATAAGAGAAGGTCAGAGGTCATCCCAGGTCACAGCCACTGACCTTCCCTCGTCCACCGTCCTGACGCAACATCTAACTACTAGACACAAAAAAGCTGATTTCCATATTAACGAGAGAAAGCCACTATTGTCAAACTATCGCTGGCACAAAAGACAACGCGGGGATATGTGGAGCCTCGTGTGTGTGAGTAGAGAGCACTGCATAAGATGTAATGGTCAACTTCACCCCTTCAGTACTGGGCTACATTTTTACCTTGAGGTTTAGTTGTGATTTGACCATTTTATTGACATTAGGAAGGGTCTATGGAGGTCAGAAGATTAATGGGCAGAGTCTTCACTATTTTAATCTCAACCTACGTTTCTGAAGGTGTGTAAAATCGCCAGAATAGTAACCCGAGTCATGGTACTGAATGGGTTAAGCTATTCTTGCACTTACCAGAATTCCAGAGTTCCTGTTATCTTCTCCTTTCTGAAAATTGAGATAGAATATTAATAAAACTGTCTCGCGTTATAAAAGATGAAAGAAAAAACATTTATCTAACGCTGACTTAAACTAATAATTAAAAAGAGACTAATTTGCACTATGAATTCGAGGAAAATCAGCGATGTCTGTCCTTGCATTATTTTTGGCAAGGGAATGATGGGAATGTTAATAAAAGCTAAAGCGCAAACTAATTTATTCATCTCTTATGTAATCTCTCTTTTAGTGTTATGAATTTTGTGTTCGCATTTTCTCTTCACTCGCATCTTTTTCTCCTGCCATTATCAATTATCTTGTGTTTTCCTTTCTAACTATCCTCCTTTATGCTTTCATTACACATTTATCTTTGATTTCTCTTTACTTTAACATTTTAAGAGCTATTTTCACATTAGTCTTTTAATTACAAAGTGATACAGATTCTCTTTTACCTCTGCCTCACTTTTCTGTACACCCTAAAAGTTTCCTGTGATAAAGAACACTCGATGCTGAGGAAAAAAATGACCAAACCAGTGAAAAGAGATATCGAGGGAATGTCACCTTTGCAGTGCCACTTCACAAAGCACTAGAGCACAAGGGAACACTGACACCCATCTCTCTCTCTCTCTCTCTCTCTCTCTCTCTCTCTCTCTCTCTCTCTCTCTCTCTCTCTCTCTCTCTCTCTCTCTCTCACACACACACACACACACACACACACACACACACACCACCACCACCACCACCACCTCTACTACACCCACTACTACTACACATGCCCTTGTAAGAGTGAAGGGTTTAGTGTCCTAGTAGTGGTTCCAGTAGTGGGTTCAGGTGTTGTTCAGAGACACTACAATGCACAAGTGAGTATTTTGGCAATGGAATTCAAAGCCTCATTATCTGCGAGGCACCAATCATCGACTATTGACGTGACAGGTGGAAATTCAGGGCAGATTCTCCCGTTAAGCCACTTCTCTAATTACAAAACTCTTCCATGACGGTAAAACGACCTCGTTAGCAACACAAATCAAGTTACATTCATTAACGTGAGTAGAACCGCTGTACGTGTGTGTGAGTGTGTGTGTGTGTGTGTATTACCTGCGCGAACACACCTGGAAAACACACATTACTTCTACCACTATTACTACAACAATGACAACAACAACAAATTAAACAACAACAACATCACCATCATCAAAACGAACTGCCACCCGCAACATAAACAACTGGTGCAATTAAGAGCAATTATGATGATTGTAATAGGCCATAATTAGACACTTGCTGGTTTTGATAATACATATAATAATAATGACAGTAGCAGCAGCAACACCAG
>NC_059267.1:5381780-5384280 GCF_017591435.1 Portunus trituberculatus
TTGCAGGTCTGAAGAATTAGCCCCCCAAAAAAAAAATGGATGTATGTCTTGAAACCTCCCTCTTAAATGAAGCCAAGTCATCGGAAGTTGGAAATACAGAAACATTAACCTTTTTTTTATTTTTCGCCATTTTTTCATTCTTGTTCCTCCTATTTATCTTGTTTTTCGTGTTTCTGTTTACTTTCCCTTATTTGTGTTATGCTTGTTACTCCTTTTTCTTTCTTTCTTTCTTTCTTTCCACCTAACCTGATCTCTACATCTACGTTCATCTACTCTTATTTCCCCTCCGTGTCACTCTCGCGCACCAAAGAGAAGAGAAATAAACAGAAAAAGATCCACACGGTAATGTCATCCAGGCAACACATTTAAAGCCATTATTTTCTTGATGGCGTTGATGTGTGTAATGACTAAATGCGGAAACTAACTCAATAAAATCACTAACGATGCACGTACACACACACACACACACACAGCACAGTAAAGAGAGAGAGAGAGAGAGAGAGAGAGAGAGAGAAGAAAAAGAAAAAGAAAGAAAGAAAGAAAGAAAGAAAGAGAGAGAGGGAGAGAGAGACAAAGAAACAAACAAACAAACAAACAAACAAACAAACAAAAAAAAAGAAGAAAAAAGAAAGAAAGAAAGAAAGAAAGAAAAAAGAATGTGAGAGAGAGAGAGAGAGAGAGAGAGAGAGAGAGAGAGAGAGAGAGAGAGAGAGAGAAAGAGACAGAGAGAGCACTCATCCTAAGCACCCAAGAGAGAGAGAGAGAGAGAGAGAAAATAAGAGGAAGAGTTTGTCGATCTCTCACCCTCTTATTCCCTCCCTTACCTTCTCTCCCTCCCTCTCTCTCTCTCTCTCTCTCTCTCTCTCTCTCTCTCTCTCTCTCCTAGGCAGTGTGCAGAATTGTAAGCCTAAAACAATAAAACGAGGCCTGATAACTCCCCCGGCCACTTTTTAGCAGTAATTTGGGCCCCGTTACGGACGCTGTTGAGCCGAAAACGAGTCTTGAACCGAATGCGACAATTTCCCCGAACTGTTCCGCCGGACGCCCAATCCCCTTCCCCATAAAGCCAGCCAACCGAAGTCTCCAAACTCTGCCACCAGGGGGCCGAGATGTACCAGGGCCCGATACTGCGGAGAGATATTGTGCAAGAGAGAGAGAGAGAGAGAGAGAGAGAGAGAGAGAGTTCAACAACCTTATATCTAAGTAAAATTCAGCTGGAAAATTGTAAGTTCATTATATTAATTAGTCCTGTGCAATCACATTATCTGCTCGAAGAAAATGAATACGTGAATAAAATGATAAATAGAAGATTCCGAAATTGATTAGGAAAAACATGAGTCAGAAGGGGAAAGTAAACATTAAAAATAAATAGATAAATAAAGAAATAAGTGAATAATGATACGTAGATACATAAAACAAATATTTCCAAAAAGATGAAAATTATGTACATTTTTTTTATGCAAGAAGCTGGCCAAAGGTAACATTAAAAAAGGCATATAAAAAGGCACACAAAAGGCACACAAAAGTCCCACAAAAAAGGAATACAAAATGAGCACTAAGAAAAGGCACAAAAAAGGCACAAAAAAGGCACACAAAAAAGGCACACAAAATAAGCACACAAAAAAGGCATAAAAAAGGCCCAAAAAAAAGGCACAGAAAAAAGGCCCACAAAAAAAGCACACAAAAAAGGCTCACAAAAAGGCACAGAAAAAAGGTCATAGAGAAGCCCCACAAAAAAAGGCTCACAAAAAGGCACAGAAAAAGGCCCACAAAAAAGGCCCACAGAAAGACCCAACAAAAAAGGCACAGAAAAAAGGGCCACAGAAAAAAGGCCCACAAAAAGGCACACAAAAAAGGCCCACAAAAAAGGTCCAACAAAAAAGGCCCACAAAAAAGGCCCACAGAAAAAAGGCCCACAAAAAGGCACACAAAAAAGGCCTACATGTGAACAAAAACCAAAAGAAAATAATAAATCCAAAAAAGAAAACTCATTCAATTTTCGTCTTCTCAACATCGTCTCCTGCGACTGTCTTGACCCACAATAACAAACAGCAGTGTAAAAATCATCCAAAAACACAAACAATAACAATAACAAAAGACAAGACAACAACAAATAACAAAACAATTCAATAACATGCCAAATTTAACAGACACACTTATACAATAGCTCAGGAACAACCACTGATAGAAAGAGACAAGAGAAAGATAAAGTGAAGGTTTCTCTCTCTCTCTCTCTCTCTCTCTCTCTCTCTCTCTCTCTCTCTCTCTCTCTCTCTCTCTCTCTCTCTCTCTCTCTCTCTCTCTCTCTCTCTCTCTCTCTCTCTCTCTCTCTCTCTCCCTTTATTCTCAGTTCCGAGATTCAGACAGCCCCGGGTGTTAATTAGGTGAACAGATCATTACCTGGGCAACAGAAGGCTTCAGGTGAGCGTATCAAGGCCCTCATCATAATTAAGAACCGCCCTTCCTCTCAGTTCACCTGCCATCATGACTGAACCTGAGA
>NC_059267.1:5389280-5401780 GCF_017591435.1 Portunus trituberculatus
TCCATCTTTAACCACTACACTGGCTAGAAATTGCTAAATATATTCTTTCAGTCCTTTCTTTTTTTTTTCCTTTCCTTTTGATGCCTACCTGATTCAGTATTACCTTGATTCCTGACTATTTTGAGGGCCTTACTTTTCACTACAACCGTCTCTAACATAAGACTCGGTAGAAATTGGCTAAACATTATTTTCATCATTTTCTTTCTTTTCCTATCAATGTTTACCTGATTCAACATTGTGTTCCTTAATTACTGACTACTAAGCTTTTTTTTTCTTTTCTTGCTACAGTTATCTCGAAATATTAAACCGCTTCTCATCCTTATTCTTTTTCCTGTCGATGTTTGCATGATGCTGTGGAAGGTTTAATCCGTTTGCTTTGGGTTCTGCTTCCCTTGCATATCAAAAGGAATAAACAAGAAGACTAGATAGGTAAAAGAGTAAAAATAATGGAGAGAGTGCGTTAATGAGAGAACGAATCGAGTACGCGTTAATAGGTAAGAAAAGGTTAATGTAACTCTGAGTGCAGGTGTGGAGAGAGAGAGAGAGAGAGAGAGAGAGAGAGAGAGAGAGAGAGAGAGAGAGAGAGAGAGAGAGAGAGAGAGAGAGAGAGAGAGAGAGAGAGAGAGAGAGAGAGAGAGAGAGAGAGAGACGCCAATAAAATAAATGTAACAACACAAATTGATAAACAGATCAATCAAATGAAACACAAACAAAAATGATGCATAGACACAAAACAGGGACAACACAACGCTGGATAGAAAGGGAGACACGGGAGCAAGGCAACAGTGGACAGGTGGAACACAAGAGAAGGCAAAGGTAGACAGCAAGTGGATAGAAGAAATAAAAGGTGAATAGGTGACACAATTTGACAGATATGTAAACAAGTGGATAGGAAGAATGAAATATATGAAAGTGATTGAATAGACAAAACGAAATAAGAGAAATGACAAATAGAACACTGAGAAAAATAGAAAATAGAACAGTTGAAAAGGTACAAGAGACAATGAACAGATAGATGAGAAATAATAGAAAGACAGAGAAGGAAGACGAAAGGAGAATCAAATAAATGAAATAGATTGGATTGGAGAGACAAGAAATAAGCACATGAAAAGAAGGAAGATTTTAGAAGAGACAGTGAACAAGTAAAGTGAAACAATAGTGAGATAGAAAAATTGAACAATAGAGGAGAAACTAAATGGAGGAGATGGAAGAGACAGGAATAAAGATGAGACAGAAGTAGACAAGTGAACAGAAAGAACAGTAGGAAGAGAAACAAAGGGAAGGGAGAAACAGTACAGGTGACAGAAAAAAGATGGAAAAGGACAGGTAGATTGACAGGACAGGTAGACAAGTAAACAGGTGACAAATAGATGAGAGAGACAGTACAGGTGAGACAGAATAAAAGGACTGGCATCTGAGTGGGCTTTTTTCTTTATATTTTCGTTCCCCTTGGCCAGTCTCTTACATATAAAAGAATGGAAAAAAGACAGATAGGTATATAGATAGAGAGCTAGACAGGTGGACATGAGGGAGAGGTGGACACAAAGAGCGGTATAAAGGCAGGCAAATACACACAACATTCAAGTCACTAGTCACATGCCGCTCCCAAAAGTTAATTACTTCCGCTAATCACCAACATTATAGCACCTGATTGGCGGTGATTTTATTTCACCGCTAATCTATCACTGTATGGCAGGGACACGCTTTCATGGCAGTGGTGGTGGTGGTGGTGGTGGTGGTGGTGTGGGCGTGGTGCGGGTGTGATGAATGTGTGTGGATTCTTATGATTGACTACACATTGCTATTTGAAATGCTACTCAAAAAGAATTGCTCTCAGGCCTTGTTTTTTATTGGTGTGTGTGTGTGTGTGTGTGTGTGTGTGTGTGTGTGTGTGTGTGTGTGTGTGTGTGTGTGTGTGTGTGTGTGTGTGTGTTGATGGGAGTAAAGAAAACAGCTGTCTTTAACATGACTTCCTAAGAAAATGGTAACGCACTTCTAATAATAATAATAATAATAATAATAATAATAATAATAATAATAATAATAATAATAATAATAATAATAATAATAATAGTAATAATAATAGTAATAATAATCATAATAATACCACCAATAAACACTCATATAACTCAACGCATCACAAATTAGTCAAAAAGTAAGACCAGTATTATTTTTTTCTACTTCCACTATCAATTTGACTTCAAAGAGAGCCATTCGTTATCCTATTTATACCTCCATGAATTTGCACGCCGTGAGTCTCGCCGCGTTCTAATTGCATAGTTCCCCCTGAAAAGAATGACGTGCTTCTTTCCCCCTGCGGGTTTGCTACACGTTTTCTTTTTTTTTCATCTTTCACCGGGAGAGATAACGTACCGCGAATATCTCTTTCTTTCTCTCTCTCTCTCTCTCTCTCTCTCTCTCTCTCTCTCTCTCTCTCTCTCTTACTCGGATTCAAGATTAATTATGATTTTTTTTCGTCTTCTCATATTTTCTTGTCAGTAGAAAGTTACCATTATTATTATTATTATTATTATTATTATTATTATTATTATTATTATTATTATTATCATTATTATTATTACTACTATCATTATAATTATTACAGCTATTATTATTATCATTATCATTATAATTATTATTATTATTATCATTACTATTACTATTATTATCATTAATATC
Source organism: Portunus trituberculatus (assembly GCF_017591435.1). Taxonomy (NCBI): domain Eukaryota; kingdom Metazoa; phylum Arthropoda; class Malacostraca; order Decapoda; family Portunidae; genus Portunus; species Portunus trituberculatus. Next base: position 5,391,960 of record NC_059267.1, read on the forward strand.
ATCAAGATTATGCACTCGTAAGAAAAGGAAGAAAATAAAGAAGAGAAAGGGGAGAAAGAGGAGGAAGAGGGGAAACAAGGAGGAGGAGGAGGAAGAGGAGGAAAAGGAGGAGGGCACTTTTAACAGTTGAGCCTCTTTAAAACTTTCCTATCCACAGCTAATGCCAATGCTTTTTTTATGGCGTGGTAATTTTCTTTCTTTACTTCTTTTTCAGGTCAGCGGCGTGGCTCGTGGCAGAAGGCGACGCTGCTCTTCACGAACCCAACCTAACCCAACCTAACCCAACCAAACCCAACCCAACCTAACCCAACCAACCTAACCTAACCTAACCCAACCCAACCCAACCCAACCCAACCTAACCTAACCTAACCTAACCCAACCCAACCCAACCCAACCCAACCCCTAACCCAACCCCCAACCCAACCCAACCCAACCTAACCCAACCCAACCCAACCCAACCCAACCTAACCCCAACCTAACCCAACCCAACCTAACCTAACCCAACCTAACCCAACCCAACCTAACCCAACCTAACCCAACCCAACCTAACCCAACCTAAACAAAGCAAAACGGAAAGCAAAACGGCATAATACAAACAAAACGACACTAAACGAAACAAACCAAAGCAAAAAATAATAAAACAGAAGAAAAACGAAATGAAACGAAAGGAGAGAGAGAGAGAGAGAGAGAGAGAGAGAGAGAGAGAGAGAGAGAGAGAGAGAGAGAGAGACACAAAATGCCACAAAAGGAAAACAGAAACCAAACAAAGCACCACAAAGGAACACAAAAGAAGAAAGAGAAGTGTAGAAATGAAGGCAAATGAAACACAACACAAAGTAACAAACAGTATCGCTCACCTTAACCAGTCCGAACACAACTGAAACAATTTAATTCACAAAAAAAAAAAAATCCACAACATTTAGACACAAAAAGAATCAGATCTCAAACTTAATCTAGAAATTCATGAGACAAAAATTACTGTATTCTATTTCATTCACTTATTTTTATTTTTATTATTTTCGTAAGGGAAATTACTGTATTGTATTTCATTTCTTTATTTTCACTGTATTTTAATTTCTTAAGGTATTTCTAGGGATTAAATTGCTGTATTTTGATTTATTCTTTTATTTTTACTTTTATTATATTTTTGTATTTCTAAGGACCACATTACTGTATTCATTTATTCGTTTTTTTTTTATATATATTTTACTTCTTTATATTTTTGAAGGGTGAAAGGACGAGGGACATTCAAAAGATTAAATGAAAAAATGTCCAAACAACACACACACACACACACACACACACACACACACACTGTCTGCCTGTCTGCCTGTCTGTCTGCCTGCCTGTCTGTCTGTCTGTCTGTCTGTTTGTCTTTGCCTATTGGTCTCTCTCTCCTGGAGGTCTTTGTGTGAAGCATCCGACAAATTACAACAATGATATTCAAGTTTCCGCTCGCTACACACACACACACACACACACACACACACACACACACACACACACACACACACACACACACATACATTAATGCAACCAAGTTATTGTTTCCTCAGGACGGCACAGCAGGTCCTTGATGACATTCTGCGTACTCTCTCTCTCTCTCTCTCTCTCTCTCTCTCTCTCTCTCTCTCTCTCTCTCTCTCTCTCTCTCTCTTTCTTTGTCGTGCTTTTCTTTTCGTTTCTCGTGAGTGTGCTATGCGAAAGTTTGTTGTACGTAATTATCCTCTCTCTCTCTCTCTCTCTCTCTCTCTCTCTCTCTCTCTCTCTCTCTCTCTGACACACAACCCCAGGTCCAGTCAATACATTTTATCACATTACTTGGCGTCGCTCCGATGACTCTACACTATTTTGTATCCCCCTCCCCCCCTCTCTCTCTCTCTCTCTCTCTCTCTCTCTCTCTCTCTCTCTCTCTCTCTCTCTCTCTCTCTCTCTCTCTCTCTCACCCACACACACACACACACACACACACACACACACACACACACAGTGACAGACAGAGAGAGAGAGAGAGAGAGAGAGAGAGAGAGAGAGAGAGAGAGAGAGAGAGAGAGAGAGTGAAAAACGTAGAAATCCCAACTTGATACAAAACTACAGAATGAAAAGAATAAAACAACACAAGTTACAAAACAAAAATGCATTTCATACCAATTATTTGTCCTCCCCTCTCTCTCTCTCTCTCTCTCTCTCTCTCTCTCTCTCTCTCTCTCTCTCTCTCTCTCTCTCTCTCTCTCTCTCTCTCTCTCTCTGCATGTTCTCTCTCTTCTCTCTCGGAACATTTCTCTTTGCTTCTTTACAACACACATCTTGCAAGCCATTTATTTTTCGTCCTCCTCCTCACCTCTCTCTCTCTCTCTCTCTCTCTCTCTCTCTCTCTCTCTCTCTCTCTCTCTCTCTCTCTCTCTCTCTCTCTATCTATACTTTCTCCCTCATTCATTTCCTCTCCCTTCATATAAATCTTGCCTCACTCCATGAATCATTTTCCTCACAGCTATTCTTCCTCATAATATTTCTCTCTCTCTCTCTCTCTCTCTCTCTCTCTCTCTCTCTCTCTCTCTCTCTCTCTCTCTCTATCTATCTATCTATCTATCTATCTATCTATCTTCCTATCTATATATTTATCTATCTATCTACCTCTATCTCTCCTATGATACCCAGATAGCTATCATTAAAGTTAGGTTAGGTTAGGTTAGGTCCAGTTAAGTTGGATAAAGTTAGGTTTGGTTAGGTTAAATTGTGTTAGATTAGGTTAAGTTGGGTTGAATTAGGTTAGGTTGCATTGAGTTAGGTTAAGTTAGGTACTGAGTTAATTTAGGTTAGGTTAGGTTAGGTTAGGTCCTCTATAACGGAAAGCATGTATAACTTCATACCTCCACCTGCAGGAGTGTTAGCCATCCATCACACCATCGTGCCATAAACACTAGGGACATTACACCAGCAGAATTTACCTAACCTTAACACACAGAGACAGACACATTTTGAAAGACTCCACTCTCTCACAACGACAGTTTTCCGAGGCCATAGAGACGACTAGCCGGATTTAGAAGGATGTTTCTTCTGTTAATAATGCAGAAATGTTGTTAATCTGCCACTGGAACCAGAAAAACACCCTTGAAAACGCTCTGCTCTCTCACCATGACAGTTTTCCGAGGACACACAGAGACGACTAGCTTGGTTTTCATAATAATCGAGAAATCTTGCAACTCCATCACGATTAAAATACCCTTAAAAATATGAGTATCTTCAACTAAAGCCTTTGGAAAGTAATGATGGTGAGAGAGGAAAGCATTTCAGAAAACGGGCGATAGACTGCACTTACATGGCTTGCCGCTCATGAAAGACGAGCACAGTATGATAACAAGCCATAGGAATACAAACTACACCGCTCCACTTTCTTGAAAAACGTAATAATTCCAGCAAGATTTTCCCAGTAACGGTATCAACATCAGCTCTCTCACATCAACAATGGAGCCTGTCTTCAATTTTCCCAGTAACGGTATCAACGGTATCACGTGACGTGATATCATTGGCCAGTCACAGAGGATGGGTATTTACTGGATAAGAGAGAGAGAGAGAGAGAGAGAGAGAGAGAGAGAGAGAGAGAGAGAGAGACGTCATAGCTACATCATTGCTGGGGGCGTGTTAACTTGTAACCTCGCCTGCTGCACACACACACACACACACACGCCCGGTAGCTCAGTGGTTAGAGCGCTGGCTTCACAAGCCAGAGGACCGGGGATCGATTCCCCGGCCGGGTGGAGATATTTGGGTGTGTCTCCTTTCACGTGTAGGTGGTGTTCACCTAGCAGTGAGTAGGTACGGGATGTAAATCGAGGAGTTGTGACCTTGTTGTCCCGGTGTGTGGTGTGTGCCTGGTCTCAGGCCTATCCGAAGATCGAAAATAATGAGCTCTGAGCTCGTTCCGTAGGGTAACGTCTGGTTGTCTCGTCAGAGACTGCAGCAGATCAAACAAACAGTAAAACACACACACACACACACACAGTCCTACCCGAAGATCGGTCTATGAGCTCTAAGCTCGCTCCGTAATGGGGAAGACTGGCTGGGTGACCAGCAGGCGACCGAGGAGGTGAATTACACACACACACACACACACACACACACACACACACACACACACATACACAGAGAGAGAGACCATGCAATACAAAAAAGGAACAGAGAAACATGAAAAAAATAAGAAACACTCAAATATTCAACGAAAGAGAGAGAGAGAGAGAGAGAGAGAGAGAGAGAGAGAGAGAGAGAGAGAGAGAGAGAGACACGCACACCACCACCACGTCACCTCACAATTAAGGACACAAACGCAAAACTCTCAGACGGAGGCAAGCAGGATCACGGGACAACAGAAACCTTTACTAGGCAGCGGATGATCTTTTGTCCTTCACTACAAAGGGTTGGATCCCTCACAATAGGCTTTACAGGGAGACTACCTAGGTATGCTCTCCTCTAAGCCTTGTCTTTATCTCTGTCTGCGTGTGTGTGTGTGTGTGTGTGCAGTGTGTGTAGGATGTGTGTGTGGTAGGTAGGTATGAATATTCTCTCTCTCTCTCTCTCTCTCTCTCTCTCTCTCTCTCTCTCTCTCTCTCTGTCTAAAGGTACAAGGCAACACGGAAACAGAAAAATAGAGAGAAAATAGAATTCTGCGTAAACTAACACACACACACACACAAAGAGAGAGAGAGAGAGAGAGAGAGAGAGAGAGAGAGAGAGAGAGAGAGAGAGAGAGAGTGAGAGAGTTCAATACTATAATTACCAACACAACCACCACCACGAACAACAAAATCAACAACAACAACAATACTACCACACCAACAACTACTACTACTACTACTATTACTACCACCACCACTACCACCACCACCACCACCACCACCACCATTAAGCCACTAACAATACACCTAATTCCCTAAAAACTCCCTCTCCTCTCTGAATCCTGAATTGTGGCATTGGATTCTACTAAAATGCACAAATAGTGGTTCTCGTAGCATTTTTCAGGTATTTATGCACTCTCTCTCTCTCTCTCTCTCTCTCTCTCTCTCTCTCTCTCTCTCTCTCTCTCTCTCTCTCTCTCTCTCTCTCTCTCTGGCTTTTGCGGTCGCTAATTAATGTGGTGAATGAATGAGTGGAAGAGGAGGAGGAGGAGGAGGAGGAGGAGGAGGAGGAGGAGGAGGAGGAGGAGGAGGAGGAGGAGGAGGAGGAGGAAGAAGAAGAAGAAGAAAATAAATTTTTCATAAAGATGAGAACACAAAAAAATATGATAAAGAAAATAAAGAAAAGAACAAGACAAAAAGAAAATGCAGGAGAAAAGAAAACAAAGAATAAAGACAAAGATGGAAAGCAGAGTGAATAAATAGAAAGAATAATAAAGAATAATAGAGAAAGAGATGATTAAAAAGAAGGAAGGAGAGAAGAAGAAAAAGATAAAAGGGAAATAGAAACAGAGAGGAAATTGGAATAGAGAGAGAGAGAGAGAGAGAGAGAGAGAGAGAGAGAAAGAGAGAGAGAGTACCTGTATTTACCTGTGCCCTGGCTCACCTGTGTGTCTTCTGGTAATAAGACACACCTTGATTTAGCGTCTTGGGAAGGGAAAGGAAGCAGGTAAAGGAAACTAATCTCAAAATGTAACCAAAACGAACGAAAATAAGAGAAACGTACGAGACACGAACCAAACACGAACCAAAAAGAGAAAAAGTGAAAAGAAAATGAAAAGTAGATTTGAAAAAGAAACGAAAGGAAAAGAAAATCAAAAGGACAAAAACATGAAACAGATTGAAAGAATAAGAAAAAAAAGAGGAAAGGAAGAAAATTAAACGTATGAGAGAGAGAGAGAGAGAGAGAGAGAGAGAGAGAGAGAGAGAGAGAGAGAGAGAGAGAGAGAGAGAGAGAGAGAGAGAGAGAGAGATTTCTTAATATCAAGACAGAATTGAAAGTTATTGAATTATTTATCTCCACTTTTATCCTTTCCTTTATTAACTGAAACACCGCGCCTCCATCTTTCCTCCTCCTCCTCCTCCTCCTCCTCCTCCTCCTCCTCCTCCTCTTCCTTCTTCTCTTCTTCCTTTTCCTCCTAGCATCTTCTGTTTCTCTCCTTTCTCTTCTCTTCTCACTGTATTTTTAACCTTCGTCCTCGTGGTCCTCCTCCTCCTCCTCCTCCTCCTCCTCCTCTTTCTTTTCCTCTTCCTCTTCTTCCTCCTCCTTCTACTCTTTTTTATTACCCTTTGATTGTTTTTGTAATCGTCTTCCTCTCCTTGTCACTACCTTTGTTCCTCTTTCCTTCTCCTCCTCCTCCTCCTCCTCTTCCTCCTTATTAATTTTTCCTTCTCTCTCTCTCTCTCTCTCTCTCTCTCTCTCTCTCTCATTCGTCTTGTGCTGCACTGGATAAAAAGCAAACCGTCTTTGGCCAAGTTATCCTAAAGAAAAGTCAAAGAAAACGGGTAAGGTGGTGTTTTTGAAGCCACTCCACTCTCATTACTTCTTTATTTTTCCTTTTTTTCTTTTTTTTTTTTCCTTTCTTTTTTCCTAATCTTCCTCCGTTAAGTTTCCAAGTAAACATGTCGTAAAAAAAGATAAGTGGATAACACGACTCTCGATTTCTGTGCATTTTTCTTACACCCGTTTTCTCTTTTTTTCCTGCGTTTTCTTTGGTGCAGGGAAGGAAGTGAAGGGAAGGAAGGAAAGGAAGGAGAGGGAAGGGAGGGAACGAAAGGGAAGAGAGGGAAGGAAAGGCAAGGGAAGGAACGAAAGGGAGAGAAAGAGCAGAAGGAGAAACTGGTGTATTGAGCCTCATAAAAATTGGGTGTGAGTTTATTGGGGTGTTTTGAGAGAGAGAGAGAGAGAGAGAGAGAGAGAGAGAGAGAGAGAGAGAGAGAGGAGTGCACAATCAAATGAATAAGCGGCAACACACTGAAATACTTAATGCATACATCTACATGACAAATACAAGTCGTGATTCATGCACTGCCACCACCACCAACACCACCACCAACACCACCACCACCAACACCAACCACGACTGTCTTACCTTGGCCAATATTCAGAATCTCATTGCTCTCTCAACACAATTTTTCAAGGCCACAGAATTGATGAAGCGGGTTTTCAAGAGTGTTTCGCCAATCAGTAATGCAGAAGTAGTGTTAATCCTTCGCTAGAACACTAGAAACACCTTTAAAAACCCCGCTGTCTTCTGGTAAGGTGTTGTGAAGTAGTGAGGTGAGGTGTAGAAGTGTTAAGATTATAGTCCCTTGCCTCACCACCACCACTATCTCACCGCCATCACCACCACCATCACCACCACCACCTCCACAAATGTCTTATCTTATCTAACCTACACCAATACTACACCACCACTATCTTCACCACCACCACGACTGCCTTACATCGCCTCACCACTACCATCACCACCACCACCACCACCACTACCTTACCTTACCTCATCTACACCACCACCACCACTGCACCACCACCTGCACCACCACCACTGCACTACCATCACCTTCAGTTCACACTCATCACCAACACCATCACCACCATCACCACCACTTCACCCTCACCCTAAATGACCCTAAATCACTCTGTCACCCTAGAAAAGAACACACACTAACCATTGCTGTCTAACTGGCTCTCACTCACCCTCATCCAGACTCACCCAGCGGCACTCTCACCCTCCTTCACCCTGGCCGCTCCGTCACCTTACCCGCCCGTCACCCTGGCCACCACATCTCTAGTAGATAAAAGGCCTCGGTCATTAGGCATGTGACCAGACACAGGGGAAAGCTTTTAGCGTGTTAAGAAACCACGAGGAAGGTGCAGCAGGAGGAGGAGGAGGAGGAGGAGGAGGAGGAGGAGGAGGTAGTGGTGGTGGTAAGGAAAAGAGGATTGAAATAGGAAAGCGATGTTGAGAGAGAGAGAGAGAGAGAGAGAGAGAGAGAGAGAGAGAGAGAGAGAGAGAGTGACAAATTTCCTAAGTTTGCTCTTCTCCCTCCTCCTTTCCTTCAGGTTTCAGTAAGTTTCCCTTCATTTACCTCCTCTTCCCCCAACTCGTCCTCCTCTTCCTCCTCCTCCTCCTCCTCCTCCTCCTCCTCCTCTTTTCCTCTACCTTCCGTCCTTTTCATCTCTTCCACCTCACTTTTAGTAACCATGTGATCTCTCTCTCTCTCTCTCTCTCTCTCTCTCTCTCTCTCTCTCTCTCTCTCTCTCTCTCTCTACATAAATCACAAAGGGAAAATATCACACACGTATTTTTCCATTTCCTGCTTTCACTGTGATGACTCAACATTAAAAATAATTCGTAACACTGCAAGAGAGTGATTTTTTTTTTCTAATGTGGAAATACAAATGTTTTGAAAGAGATTATTCTAGTTCTGTAATTTAGTGTGTTAAAATAATGAGCATAAAGAAGAGGAAGAGGAAGAGGAGAGGAGGAGGAGCTGGTGATGTTGTAATGATGGTAATGGTAGGGGTAATAATGATAGTAGTAGTAGTAGTAGTAGTAGTAGTAGTAGTAGTAGTAGTAGTAGTAGTGATAAGAATAATGAAAAAAGATGATGATGATAAAGACGAGGAATACAGAGAACTAGAATAAGAATAAGATCTCTCTCTCTCTCTCTCTCTCTCTCTCTCTCTCTCTCTCTCTCTCTCTCTCTCTCTCTCTCTCTCTCTCTCTCTCTCTCTCTCTCTCTCTCTCCTTCCTCATTTCACTATTTGTCTTCTCCTCTCCTCTCTCTCTCTCTCTCTCTCTCTCTCTCTCTCTCTCTCTCTCTCTCTCTCTCTCTCTCTCTCTCTCTCTCTCTCTCTCTCTCTCTCTCTCTCTCTCTCTCTCTCTCTCTCTCTCTCTCTCTCTCTCTCTCTCTCTCTGGCTTTATTCCTCCCTTCTTTCTCCCTATTCACTCTCCTTTCCTGCTTCTTCCTTCATTCCCTTCGCTTTTCCCTTCCCCCCTTCCTGCATCTCTCACCTCATTCCTCCATTATGTCATTTTTTTCCTCTTTTTCTCCTTTCTCTTTTACGCTTCCCTTTCCTTTCCTCTCCTTTATCACTCTTACCCTCCTTCCCAAGCACCGACGAAGACAGAATTACGAGGGAAACTGAAATCAAGAAAGAGGAGATGAAGGAAAATGAAAGAGAGAGAGAGAGAGAGAGAGAGAGAGAGAGAGAGAGAGAGAGAGAGAGAGAGAGAGAGAGAGAGAGAGAGAGAGAGAGAGAGAGAGAGAGAGAGAGAGAGAGAGAGAGACCTATAGCAACGTCATCAAAATACGCTTAAGCTTCCCTCCCTAACAAACAACGTGCGTTTGTTTGTTGTTTATCTTCTAATCAAGGAGACTAATGGTGAGCGCATACACACACACACACACACACACACACACACACACACACACACACACACACACACACACACACACACACACACACACACACACACACACACACACACAACATTTTATACATCCTATATTTTGGAAGTTCATTTTTCTTTTCTTTTTTTTTACATTTTTTTTTCCAATTTCCAGTTTCAGTATTTTACGAATCTATTTTTTTTATCCATTTTCGTTTTTTTTTTCTTTCTATTCATTAGTTTACTCGTCAACTTGTTTTGTCTTTTTTTTTTCTTTCTCTTTTATTTAGCCTTATCATTCTCTCTCTTGTATATTTTCGATTCCAATATGTATTTCACTATCTCTCTCTCTCTCTCTCTCTCTCTCTCTCTCTCTCTCTCTCTCTCTCTCTCTCTCTCTCTCTCTCTCTCTCTCTACAACCTTGCTTGTTCTGTTCATCCTCCCTTTCCTAAATTCTGAATAATTTTTCT
>NC_059267.1:5404280-5409280 GCF_017591435.1 Portunus trituberculatus
CTGCTCATTATTTTCATTGTATCTGTCTCTTTTTCACTTTTACACATTTGCCCATTGTTATTTTCACTGCCTTCTCTTTATTTCCTATTATTTTCACTTTCTCTGTTCCTTCTTTTATTTTCATTGTTATTTCTCTCTATTTCACTGTTCATTTATCTGTCTATTACATTTTTCTTCCAATATTTACTGTCTGTAATGTATTTTTTATTTCCTGTCTCTCTAATCTGACTTTTCGCTGTCTACTTTCTCTTTTCCTTTATTTTTTTTTTGTCTATTCTTTCCCGTCCATTTCCTGTCTCACGTTATTTTCCTTGATTTATCTTCCTACTCCTATTTCTTTACCATCTACTCTTATATTTTCACTTTTCAACTGTCTATCTACTATCACTTTTCACTATCAACTACCTCATTCACAAATTTCAACTGTCTACCTGTCCAATGCAATCTTTCTAATCCTCTCTCTCTCTCTCTCTTGCCTGTCTACTGTTAACCTCCACTATGAATCAAATTACTGCTATTCTCACCCCATTTGTCTGTCTAGAAACACATCATCTGTATATTCATTTTATTCCTTATTTTGATCAATTGTGTCCATCTGTCCTTAGTTGCAAGGGTGTGCTGTGAAAATAGGACACGGTGTTGCTCTTCCTGTCCCTGTGTAGCTGTCTCTTCACTTAACGCCGACCCATTGACAGTGAATAAATAAATGACTGGATGGATGAATGAGTGAGTGAGTGAACTGCATATGGACGCGAGAGAGAGAGAGAGAGAGAGAGAGAGAGAGAATGGAGAAACACAGTAAATGGAGAAAAATGAGGAACAAAAGAAGAAGAAATTGGAAAGTGAAAACAATGAAAGAAAATGAAAGAAGATGAAGGAAAATTGATGATGATGGTGTAGAAGTGAGTGGAGGGAAGGAAGTGACGAGTGACGATGAGGGAGAGAAGTGTCAGGTGGAAGAGAAAGAGGAAGGGAGAGGGAGACGAAAGAGAGAGAGAGAGAGAGAGATATGGAAGATGAAGAAGGAATTGATGTGGATGAGCAGGTAATAAAGAAGGAAGATTAAAAGAAGGCAATAAAGACGAGAAATAGGACAATGAACAAGGAAATAGAGGAGGAGGAGGAGGAGGAGGAGGAGGAGGAGGAGGAGGAGGAGGAAGAAAAAGAAAATGATGATGAAAGGGATGGTTAAAAAAGAAAACTGAAAAAGAAAATAAAAATGGAAAGAGGAATAGAGAAAATAAAGAATAAAAAACGATAAAAATATGTAAAGAATAAATGGAAACGAAGTTAAAATTCCAGAAAATGTTTAAATTGACAAACAAATGAAAATAAAAACACAAATATAAAATTCAACATGATCAAAACATGAATAAACAAATAAATAAACAAAAAAACAGATGAATAAACAAAATACAAAATAAATAATATGGGAAAATGGAGAGAGAGAGAGAGAGAGAGAGAGAGAGAGAGAGAGAGAGAGAGAGAGAGAGAGAGAGAGAGAGAGAGAGAGAGAGAAACGAGAGAACAGAATTGGAAAGGAGAGAGAGGTAGAGAGACAAGAGAGAGAGAGAGAGAGAGAGAGAGAGAGCCAAACTAGGGTCATTCCTATCTTTATTGACAAAGTTGTTACTCCCTTACTGATGCTCTGAAACATTACTCTCTCTCTCTCTCTCTCTCTCTCTCTCTCTCTCTCTTCCCACAATACCACCATTTTACTCCCTCTCCCTCTCTCCTTTCCTCTCCCCTCCCTCTCTCTCCCTCTCCCTCTCTCCCCTCTTCCTTTCCCTCATTCACACGTTCCTCGCTCTAATCTTCCCCTCTTGTCTCCCCATTCCTGGCTCCTTCCATCCTCATCTTCCCAAATATATCCTTCTCTTTCTCCTTCTCTCTCTCCTTCTTCCCCTTCTCTCCCCTTCTCTTTATTGTCTCATTTTCGTAATCTTAGCTCTTCCCTCCTTGCTTTACTTTCTTCTCTCTTTATCGCATTCTTTACTCTTCCTCTCCTTCTCTCCTCCTTCTCCTCCTCCTCCTCCTCCTCCTTTTCCTCCTACTCATCTCCATTTGGTTTATCTTCCTGATCTTTCCTTTCCTCCTTTTTATGTCATTACTTTCCTCTTCCTTCTTCTTAATAGTCTCGCGAGAGTGGACCCTTCCTCCCATTCAATCAAATATATCCTCCTCCTCCTCCTCCTCCTCCTCCTCCTCCTCCTCCTCCTCCTCCTCCTCCTCAGGCTCATTTTCCTTATCTTCTCTTTTCTTCTTGCTTTGCTCTCTTAATCTATTTTTATTCTCAGCTTCTCTTCGCCTTTTTTCTATTCATTCTTCTTCAAATCTTGCGTCATCTTTCTTATTTTCCTCCTCCTCCTCCCCTTCCTCTTTTTTCTATTTCATTATTTTCTCTCTTTTCCCCTGTTTTCCCTATTAATCGTCTTTATTCTTCCTATTTTTCCCTTCTTTAATTTCCTTTCTGTCTTCTTTCTTCCATCTTGTTTTTTCTTTATTCTCCTTTTTTTCCTTAATTTTCACTCAATTTTCCTCTTCCTTCTTTTTTTCTTCTTCTCTAACTTTATTTTCCCTTCCTTTTCTTTTGTCCCTTCTAAGGAAACTCCTATTTTTCCCCTCTTTCTAACTCTACCTATCATGTATATCTTTCTTTCACGGTACTTTTCCTTCCTTTTCCTGTCTCCCCTCAAGAAACTCCCATTTTTTCCCCTTATTTTCCTGTATCCCCCTTAAGAAACTCATTTTTCCACTTTTTTCTTGTCCCCTCAAAAAAAAATTTCTCCTTTTCCTTTGTCCCTTCCAGAAACTTTTTTTTTTCCTTTTTTTTCGTCTATTCCCACAAGAAACTCATTTTTCCCCTATTTTCTCTATCCCTCAAGAAACACATTTTTCCCCTTTTTTTTCTTTATGCCCCTAGAAACTCATATTTTCCTCTTCTTTTCCTCTTTCTCTTTTTCCCCTTTTTTTCCTATATCATCCTCAAGAATATCATCCTTCTTTCTTTAGAATCTCATTTTCCCTTCTTTTCTTTATCCTCTCAAGAAACTTTAAATTTTCCCCTTCCTTTCCTCTCTCCCTCAAGAAACCCATTTTTTTCCCCCTTCAATCAAATGTTTCCAGCTCCACGCCTTCCCTCTCTTTCCGTAACGTTCACTCACTGTCCATTTCTCTCCGCCTCCTCTGTGTTCTCTTTCTCCCTACACCGCCAAGCAGGTTCCCCGGAGGCCGTTTTCTTCGCGTTACTGGACCACTAGAGAAAATGGAAGGCGGGACAAGACACCAATATTTATAGTCTCAAGTCTTTACCTTTGTGTATTTCGTCCAGTTTTTTTTTTTTTTTTTTTTTTTTTTTTGTCTTGTGGTTGGTTCTTTTTTTTATTTTTCTTTCAATTTTTTTTATTTGTGTATTTATTTTCCTGCTGGTTCTGGCCGCGGGAAATGCAATGCGAGGTGTAAAATAAGGCGTTGCTATCGGAAAATTGAGAGTTTATGCATAAATATTTGAAAACTCTCGAGTGATATTTCTTTTTTTTAGTTTGTGTTGTCTTTGAAATGTAAAGGTGGTGGTGGTAGTAGTAGTAGTAGTAGTAGTAGTAGTAGTAGTAGTAGTAGTAGTAGTAGTAGTAGTAGTAGTAGCACCAGCAGTAATAGTAGTAGTAGTGGTGGTAGTAGTAGCAGCAGCAGCAACAGCAGCAGCACCAGCACCAGCAGCAGCAGCAGTAGCAGTAGTAGTAGCAGTAATAGTAATAGTAGTAGTAACAGTAGAAATAGTAGTGGCAGTAAGAGTAGTAATAGCAGCAGCAGTAGCAGCAGCAACAGTAGCAGCAGCAGCAGTAGCAGTAGCAACAGTAGCAGTAGCAACAGTAGCAGTAGCAGCAGTAGCAGTAGCAGCCTCAATAACAGCCCCAGCACCAATGGAAGCAGCATAACACAGCAGCATTTATCCTTTATAACATTGTTTTTCCTCTCAACTCAACTAAACACGTGTCAATTTGTTATTGCTACACTCACATATGTAAACTATATTGTATCATGGACGTGTGTGTGTGTGTGTGTGTGTGTGTGTTTCCCTCGAGCGCAATTGCAGTCCTTTGCATAAATTGTGTTTGTATGTTGGTGGAACATGTATCTATGCATGTGTGTGTGGCCGTGCAATTGACGTGTGTGTGTGTGTGTGTGTGTGTGTGTGTGTGTGTGTGTGTGTGTGTGTGTGTGTGTGTGTGTGTGTAATTCACCTCGGTAGCCTGCTGGTCACCCAGCCAGCCCTCCCATTACGGAGCGAGCTCAGAGCTTATAAACCGATCTTCTTGTAGGACTGAGACCACAACACACTCCACACACCGGGAAAGCGAGGCCACAACCCCTCGAGTTACATCCCGTACCTATTTACTGCTAGGTGAACACACCCCACACATCAACAGACTTGCCCATTTGCCTCGCCGCTTACCGGGACTCGAACCCGGCCCTCTCGATTGTGAGTGTGTGTGTGTGTGTGTGTGTGTGTGTGTGTGTGTGTGTGTGTGTGTGTGTGTGTGTGTTGATACCCACGTAAAGTTAGTAAAACAACACTTAACACAACACTCCTACACCTAACCTCTTCACTGTCATACGAGACAATCACCACAATCAGAAACACAAAAATCTGCAAGAAAGAGAATAGAGGTGAAAAGGAATGCATCTTCCAATTTCTCCCCAAATCATTACCTTCACCTTTGCATCCATCTTAAAACAGACGTTCTTTCATTACATTCATTATTTATTTTCCACTGACAAAGTTTCCAATAATTCTTTTTTTCATGCAATAGGAGAAGCTGACTAAGGACAAAACAATAAAAAGAAAGGCCCACTTGATTGCTAGTTCCCTTAACCCCTTCAGTACTGGGACACATTTTTACCTTGAGTTTTGGGTACGATTAGACGATTTTGCTTACATTAGGAAGGATCTATAGAGGTGAGAAGGTTAATGGCTAGTCTTCACTATTTTAACCCCATAC
>NC_059267.1:5416780-5419280 GCF_017591435.1 Portunus trituberculatus
AGGTTTAAGAGACGCACGGAAATGAAAGAGAAAGTACAAAAAAGTGAATAATACCTGGAGGAAGTATATTGTTATTAAGTTAAGGAAATTGAAAAACAAAAAATATCAACTACGAATATTTACTTAGAGGAAAAATATTGTCGTTTAAGAGACGGGAAACGGAAGAGAAAGTAAGAGACTGAATAATACCCGGAAAAAAGTATATGTTTAGCAAGTTTAAAAGTTCAAAAAATAAACACGAATATCACTTACGAGTATTTACTTCGAGAAAATAGATTGTTACCAAGTTTAATTAATAGACGCACGAAACGAAGAGAAAGCACGTGGGACTGAACACTACCTGGAAAGTAAATTGTTGACTGGTTTAGCAGATGAAAAACAAAAGAATATTAGTTACGAGTATTTACTGAGAGGAAATAAATTGTTACTAAGTTTAATTAATAGACGAAGGGATACGAGCAAGATACGTTAGACTGAAAGTGTATTGTTGGCAGTTTTAACAGTTGGAAAACAAAGAATATTAACTACGATTAGATAGATTGTTACCAAGTTTAATTAAGAAACGAATGGAATTGAACAAGAGAAAATACATGGGACTGAATACTTCCTGGAGAAAATATAGTGTTGGCAGTTTTAACAGTTGGAAAACAAAGAAGAATATCAACTATGAGTATTTACATAAAGGAAATAGATTGTTACCAAGAAGAGACACACGGGAACGAGCAAGAGAAAGTACGATGAACTGAATACAACCTGGGAAAGTATCTAGACAAGATCAACAATCGAAAAACAGACGGACTTCAACTACGTGTATTAACCCATTGAGTACCATAACGTATTTCCATATTCATTCTGGTTGGTGATTTTCTACAGCTTCGGAAACTCATGTGGGTGATTGAAATAGTGAAGACTGTGTCCATTATTAACCTTCTGACCCCCATAGACCCTTCCTAATGTCAATAAAATCGCCTAACCACATCCAAAACACGAGGTAAAAAGGTGTCTTAGTATTGAAGGGTTAACCACAGAAAGAACAAGCAAAATGTGATATAAGAAGACAAAACCGAAAAAAAAAAATGATACCAAGTTTAAGAGACGAACAAGAACGAGAATCAACCATTAACTGGACCAAGAATAGATGATCCGGAAAGACAACTTGCAATGGACTCAGGAATACGTGCCCTGAAACACCGGACTGGAATACTTAAAGAGCCTTGTCTGGAAACTAAATGTGTACCTACTGCTACTGTTGCTGCTTCTATTCCTGTCACTGTTGCTGTCACTGTTGCTGTCACTGTTGGTTATCCTGCCGAAGTCCTTTGTGTTGAGAGAATAGTGATGAGAATAAAGGGAATAAAACAACGTGAATAAATCAGAGGAGTAATGGTGGAAATGATGGAGAAAGGAAGGAAAGATATAAATGAAATGAGAAATAAAGGAGAGAAGAGAAGGATAAGGATAGTTACTGAGAAAGGAGAAGGAAAGAGAGAAGACATGAATGAAAGAAGGAATAATGAATGCAGAGAAGAGAAGGAAAGATATTGAAAAGGAAAAGAGAAAATAGAGACAACAAACACACAGCAAACGAAAAAAAAAAAAATTGAAGGAACAAAATAATTAGAAGTAAGGAATGAAACAACGAAAGAAGCAGAGAAAGACAGTGAAAAGAAGAAAGAAGAGAGTGAAAGAAGGAATGAAGGAAGAGAAAAAAAGGAACACTATACAAAGACAACGGAGACAACCTCAATAAATTAAAAAAGGAACAGAATAATGAAGCACAAAAATTTAAAGAACGAGGGAAGTAGAGAATGGCAGTGAATAGGAGAAAGAGGAGACTGAAGGAATGAAGGAAGAGGCACAATGAATACATGTAGAAAGGAGGAATAAAGGAACAAAATCAATAATAGTAAAAAATTCAACCACGAGGGAAGTAGAGAATGACAGTGCATAAAAGAAGAGAGAAATGAAGGAATGAAGGAACAAAATAATGAGAAGTAAGAAAATGAATACGAAGGAAGAAGAAAAGACTGAGAGAATAATAGAAGAAGAAAAAGGAGAATGAAGGAATGAAGGAAGAGAACCAAAAGACATGTAAAAAAAAGAGGAACAAAACAACAAAATAATCAGAAGCAAGAAATTAAACAACTAAGAAAGAAGAAAGAGACAATGAATAAATAGAAGAAGAAAGAAAAGAATGAAGAAATGAAGGAAAACACACAAAAAGACACAGTACAAAGAAGGAAGAAATAAACCAAAAAAAATCACAAGCAAAAAAAAAAATAAAACTAAACTAAACAGCGAAGGAAGCAGACAAAGGAAGTGAGTGAATGGAATAAAGCAGGAGAGAGTGAAGGAATGAAGGAAGACACACAAAAGGACGCTGTACAAAGGAGAGTGAAGCGTGACCTGAGCTACACAAGTCCACAAGTCTCAGGTCTCTTCGGCACACTCACCTCTTACCTGCCTCAGTCCTTAATTACCACGAGTGCCGTCAGGAGCC
>NC_059267.1:5426780-5431780 GCF_017591435.1 Portunus trituberculatus
TAAAAAAAATAAGATAAAAATATAGTTCTTTAATTTTCTTTTTTTCCCTATTTTTTTTTCGTCAGGGCAGTTCTAATTAACACAAATCCCCTTGGAAAATGGAAACAACACACACACACACACACACACACACACACACACACACACACACACACACACACACACACACACACACACACACACATATATTTCACCATTAACTACCTCACAGTACCCACACGCCTCGTCCATTACCTTCCCATTACACACACCTCACACACCTTCCCCGCCTGTACCCATTCCTCATACCTGTGTACCTGAAATGTCTCCCAGGTAAGTTTCTCAATAAATCTCCCCAACTTTCCCTATACCTGCATGATTATTTTTTTGCCTTTCATAATTTGGCCATTGGTGTATCAAGTGTCTATCCCACAAGCCATGATAAGTCCATAGCCTCCCATGTCACCTAAACACAGCATTACTTCACCTCCCTTGCAGTTTCTCCAATAAAATACACCCACATCAATACATTCTCTCCAACACACATACACACATTATTTCTTCTTCAATTTTACTCATAACACACCCCACACTAGTCATAATTCTCCTCAACACACACACACACACACACACACACACACACACACACACACACACACACACACAAACACTGCAATCTTAATTCTCTCTAACACATCCACAATATTTTTTTTCTTCATCGTTCACAACACACCCACAGAAATTTTAGTCCTCTCTAACACACAGACATGATTTTTTTTCTCTTCACAACACACCCACAGTAATCTTAATTCTCTCCCTAATACACCCACACTAATTCCCACGTCAATTATCTCTTACACCCACAACAATTCTCCCTGTCCTTTCCCAACACGCCCAAACTAACCCCACGACACTATCTCTTCACTCCTCCCACGCTACTCTACCCCAATACAGTGACACCCACGCTAACCCTCTTTCACCTGCGTGTCTCAGTAATTGCGTGACAAACACCCCTCACGCATCCCTCACACACCACTCATGCACCGCTCACGCATCACTCACGTATCACTCACGTACCATTCACGCACCACTAACGAATCACTCACGCATCACTCACGCACCACCACGTACCTTTCACGCACCGCTCACGCACCACTCACGCACTACTCACGCACTCATCACAGGGGAAATAGACATGTATACGCCTACGTTGACTTAATCTATAAATTCTCGTAAAATCTCCCCTCACGTAACTTTGTCAAAAAATGATGAAAAAAAAAATATTCCAATATAAATGTATCAAGGTGAATACTGAATTAATGGACAGATGTGAATCATGCTCAGGTGGCAAACGAAATTAATGAATGAACGGATGTATAGGAAAAAAATATATGTACACAAAAAAAAAAAAAGATAGAAAATGGAGACTACATAATCTGCAAATTGAAGGGATGAAATCTAAATGCCATGCAATATTTTTTTTTCAATTTTTTTTGACATGACACGAAAGTAAAGGAGAAAAAACGAGAGGAAAGCAGGTTGATAAAATGATAGAGTTAGTCTTGCAATTACTGGGATGGATTCTAAACTGATGAGAGAAAAGGGCAAAGTTATGAAGGTGATGACTCGCGACAGCAATGTAGTAATAGTGACACTAATAATAATAGTGATAAAATAGATAATAATGCTGAGAAGAACTAGAACAAGAACAAGGACAGGAACAAGAACAAGAAGAACAAGAACAAGAACAAGAACAAGCAGAAGGAGAAGAAGAAAAAGAAGGGAAAAAATAGCATATATCACTACCATGAAGAGAAAAATCTGATTCACAGCATTAAAAAGAAAGAAAAAGAGGAAGAAACAAAGAAAAAGGCAGCAACATGCGAACATTCCCAGCATGACAGAGAAATAAAAGCAAATTGACTTCGCTACATTAATGCAATCGAAAAAAAAACAACAACAAAGCTATCACATCTGAAGAATAAAAAGAAGAGGTTACATTCCACTGACTCACGTTATCGAGGCGCCGAGACAAAATCAATTAAAATGCACACTTGAATTAACAATGCATGACACAATTATCTTTCCTACACTTCCAAAACACACTTGACGTTAACTTTTTTGTGTGTGTAAGATCGGAAACCAGCCAAGGACAACAAACTAAAAAAAAAGCCCACTTATTTGCCAGTCCCCTTGCAGGTCCGAGAGGCAAATGTCTTGAAATCTCCATTCTGTCAAGTCAAAGGAAGGTGGAAATACAGAAACAGGCAGGGAGTTCCAGAGTTTACCAGAGAAAGGTGTGAATGATAAAGAGTACTGGTTAACTTTTGCATTAGGGAGTTGGACAGAGTAGTTATGAATGATTGAGAGTACTGGTTAACTCTTGCATTAGATGATTAGAGAAATGGTGAGAGTGGTTATGAATGATTGAAAGTACTGGTTAACTCTTGCCTTAGAGAGATGGACAGAGTAGTTATGAAAGATTGAGAGTATTGGTTAATTCTTGCATTAGGGAGTTGAACAGAATAGAGGTGAGAGGAAGAAGAAAGATTTGTGCAGCCAGATCGCAGGAGGAGTGGAAGAATAACCAGAAATACCTACACAATTAAAAACACACGTAACTTAACAACGGATGAAACAATTATCGAACCTACACTTTGCAAACCACACCTCACGGGAACAGAATGCCAGAAAATACCTCTCAAAATAAATTATAAACACACCTGAATTAACAACGATCCCTCACCTGCACTACCTTCCATTAACCCTCTGAATAAGTCACCTGCCACCTTTTCAATTAATCACAGGTAGCCCAACCACACCTGAGATAAATGTAGGATAAAAAGATGAACAATGAGGTAGCACCAAAATATGAGTGAAGGAATTAAGACACTTTTGAGCAGATATTTGAAGAGTTCTAGTGTCAATCCGTCAATAAGCCAGTCAGTGTTTTTTGTAATCCGACTTGGCAGGTGCGACAGGTGTGAGGGAAGAAGAGAAGTGCTGTCACCTTCCATCTCTCCCTCTGATTACATTCCCTGTCCTCCCCAGCCTCTTCCATTTGCATAATATCTCCCCCCCCTCCTCCTCCTCCTCCTCCTTCTCCTCTCCTACGCATCCTTCTCTTCCATTCATTCTCTCTCTCTCTCTCTCTCTCTCTCTCTCTCTCTCTCTCTCTCTCTCTCTCTCTCTCTCTCTCTCTCT
Source organism: Portunus trituberculatus (assembly GCF_017591435.1). NCBI lineage: Eukaryota > Metazoa > Arthropoda > Malacostraca > Decapoda > Portunidae > Portunus > Portunus trituberculatus. Next base: position 5,429,964 of record NC_059267.1, read on the forward strand.
CCTACACGTGTCCATCCATTATTCTTGTCCAAATCCTTCCTCCTTTCTTCCCCTCCTTCTCTCTTCTTACATCTTCTCCTCCTCCTCCTCCTCCTCCTCCTCCTCCTCCTTCTCCTCCTCCTCCTCCTCCTCCTCCTCCTCCTATATCTTCTTCTCACTTACGTAATTCCCACATTTTACTCTCTCTCTCTCTCTCTCTCTCTCTCTCTCTCTCTCTCTCTCTCTCTCTCTCTCTCTCTCTCTCTCTCTCTCTCTCTCTCTCTCTCTCTCTCTCTCTCTCTCTCCTTCTTTGCATTGCCTCCACAACCTCCTTCACTTACCTCCATTACCACTCCTCCTCCTCCTCCTCCTCCTCCTCCTCCTCCTCCTCCTCCTCCTCCTCCTCCTCGTTTCACCCTCCACTTCCCACCACACTCCATTACAACCACCCACCTCCTTCCATCACCTCCACTCTGCTCCACCTCCTTCTCCTCCTCCACCTCCTCCTCCTCCTCCTCCTACCACACTTGGCAATAATATCTTCCCCAGCATTCCGTTTCTCTGAAGGGATATTACCTCGGAACTGGAGACGACAGGTGAGGAGGAGGAGGAGGAGGAGGAGGAGGAGGAGGAGGAGGAGGAGGAGGAATAGTGACAGATAGTGAAATCCTTCCTATTAGACTATTTGGTTTAGTGACTCTACGATGCTAGGTAGTGTTGAGGAGGAGGAGGAGGAGGAGGAGGAGGAGGAGGAGGAGGAGGAGATGAATAGTGTTGTAAAGGACAAGACAAGATGAAAGGGATGCTGTAAACTGTAAACACACACACACACACACACACACACACACACACACACACACACACACACACACACACACACACACACACACACACACACACACACACACACACACACACACACACACACACACACACACACAGAAAGAGAGAGAGAGAGAGAGAGAGAGAGAGAGAGAGAGAGAGAGAGAGATGGAAGAAACATGATGATAATAAAGAGGATGAAATAAACACAAAATAAAAAGAGGAAAGTTATGAAATTAAAGAAAAAAATAATAGTTGTAAGAGAAATAAAAAAAAATAACAGCTGAAATAAAACAAGGAAAAGGAAAAGGATAAGAAAAGAAACAGAAAAAAGAGAAAAAACAACAACAACAACAACAACAACAATAAATTCAGACACCATAACCTAACCTGACAAAACGACAAGAGAAAGAGAAAGAGAAAGAGAAAAGAGAAAAGAGATAAGACAAGACAAAGACGAGACAAAAACATAAACTAGAGAGAGAGAGAGAAAAAAAAAAAAAGACGCAGGAAGGAGAGAAAGGAAGGACACAAGGAATGAAGGATGAATGGGAGAAAAGAACAAGAGGAAGAGGAGGAAGAGGAAAAAAATGAGGATTGAGAGAGAAAAATGCATCATAGGTTTTAAGAATAGGAAAAAAAACAAGAGGAAAGGGAGAAAGAATAGAAGAGAGGAACAAGAGGGAGGAGGAGGAGGAGGAAGAAGAGAAAGAAAATGACGGTTGAGAAGAATAAGAGAAATAAAAAAAAGGAAGAAGAGGAAAATAAAGGATGAGAGAGACAAAAAGAAAGAAAAGAATAGAAAAGGAAAAAAAAACAGAGGAAGAGGAAGAAAATAAGAGCTGAGAATAGGAGGAAAGAAAAAAGAGGAAAACGAAGAAAATGAAAGTTGAGAAAGACAAAAAAAAAAAAAACAAGGAAGATGGTCTAAGCTAAGATCAGGGAACAGGAAATTCAAATGGTGACTTGGCCCGGAGGAAACTTGCAGAAAACTATAACCAGGAATATTTCAAATT
>NC_059267.1:5436780-5446780 GCF_017591435.1 Portunus trituberculatus
TACAAGGTGCTGGAAGGTGCTGGAAAGGTGCTGGAAGGTGCTGGAAAGTGCTGAAGAGTGCTGGAAGATGCTGAAAGATGCTTGAAGATGCCGGAGAGTGTTGGAAAGTGCTGAAGATGCTGGAAGATGCTGGAAAGTGCTGAAAGGTGCTGAAAGGTGCTGGAAGGTGCTGGAAGGTGCTGAAAGGTGCTGGAAGGTGCTGGAGAGTGCTGAAAAGTGCTGAAAGGTGCTGGAAAGTGCTGGAAAGTGCTGGAGAGTGCTGGAAGGTGCTGGAAGAGTGCTGAAAGAGTGCTGGAAAGTGTGTTTGTGTTTTATTAGCATTAAGTTAGTAGTGAGAATTTTCCAGGATTTTAGTTTCAACTGTTACTGGAAGGTGGTGAAAGGTGCTCGAAGGTGCTGGAAGGTACCGGAAGGTGGTGAAAGGTGCTGAAAAGTATTGAAGACAGTGCTGGAAGACGCTGGAAGGTGATGGAAGGTGCTGAAACCCGTTGGAAGGTGCTGTTAAGTAATGGAAGGTGCTGGAAGGTGCTGGAAGGTGCTGAAATGGTGTTAAAAGGTGCTGAAAGGTGTTAGAAGGTGTTGGAAGGCGTTAAAAGGTGTTGAAAGGTGTTAGAAGGTGTTGGAAGGTGTTAAAAGGTGCTGAAAGGTGTTAAAAGGTGTTGGAAGGTGTTAAAAGGTGTTGAAAGGTGTTAGAAGGTGCTGGAAGGTGTTAAAAGGTGCTGAAAGGTGTTAGAAGGTGTTGGAAGGTGTTAAAAGGTGCTGAAAGGTGTTAAAAGGTGCTGGAATGTGCTGGAAGATGCTGGAAAATTTGTAGAAGGATGAATTAAAGGAAAATACAAGAAATATTTTTAAGAAGGTCTAAAACTATAATTCCTGGAAGAAAAAGATGAGTTACAGAGAGAGAGAGAGAGAGAGAGAGAGAGAGAGAGAGAGAGAGAGAGAGAGAGAGAGAGAGAGAGAGAGAGAGAGCAAATACATCACTCTCAAAAATATACCCACAAATAAATCTGCGAGCGAGACTTAGGGAGACAAAACAAAAATGGCCTTAATATCTCAAAGCATAAAGGCGACCCACCCCCTCCCCTCCTATCCCCCTTCCCCTCTCCCCCTTCCCCCCCTTCCCAGTCACGTGACCTCTTCATCAGCCAAATTAGGTCATTGTAGTGATCTATTGAAAGCCAGATAACCGCGGCACCCATCTATTTCACTCTGAGATACTGTGTGTGTGTGTGTGTGTGTGTGTGTGTGTGTGTGTGTGTGTGTGTGTGTGTGTGTGTGCGTGTGTGTGTGTTCATCTATTTGTTTTCTCTCTATCTGTGTCCGTGTCGTGTCAGGAATAACAAGGAGACAGAGATAAACAAACACACACACACACACACACACACACACACACACACACACACACACGCACACACCTGGTAATTAAACCCTTCTTCCACCTGGCTGATTGTGATGATGACTCTTACCACCTCTCTCTCTCTCTCTCTCTCTCTCTCTCTCTCTCTCTCTGGAATGCTGCTACCTTCCTGCCCTTCACCTCTGTCTCTTCCTCTTCCTCTCAGTTCCCCTCTTTCTAATCCTTTCTTCCCCTTCTCCTTTCCCCTTTTTTCCCCTCTTCTCCCCTCGTTTCCTCCCTTCCTATTTCCTTTTTTATCTTCCTTATTTTTCTTTTCAAACTTTATACCTCATTTCCTCATTCTGTCCCTCTGTATTCTTAAACTTCTCCTCATCCCTCTTCTTCCTCTTCCTCCTCTTCCTCCTCCTCCTCCTCCTCCTCCTCCTCTTCTTCCTCGTCCTCCTCCCTTCTACTTCCCTTTCCAAGCACAAAGTTAGTAATACCACACACACACACACACACACACACACACACACACACACACACACACACACACACACACACACAATAATATCAGAGTTCATAAATCAGAGAGAGAGAGAGAGAGAGAGAGAGAGAGAGAGAGAGAGAGAGAGAGAGAGAGAGAGAGAGAGAGAGAGAGAGAGAGAGAGAGAGAGAGAGAGAGAGAGAATTCTGAGCAACGTATAGGAAAGATAAACTAAAAACAAGAGGAAAAGAAAAACGGAAATAAAAGGAAAAACAAAGAGAAGGAAAAATTATGAAAAAAAAATAACAAACATAGTTATGATGAGCGAGGAAAACAATATATTCTTCTTCTTCTTCTTCTTCTTCTTCTTCTTCTTCTTCTTCTTCTTCTTCTTCTTCTTCTTCTTCCTCCTCCTCCTCCTCCTCCTCCCCTTCCTCCTCCTCCTTCAAATGATATCAGATTCTTCATACATCTCTCTCTCTCTCTCTCTCTCTCTCTCTCTCTCTCTCTCTCTCTCTCTCTCTCTCTCTCTCTCTCTCTCTCTCTCTCTCTCTCTCTCTCTCTCTCTCTCTCTCTCTCTCTCTCTCTCAGTATATTCTTGGTACGTACTAGCTATAAATAAACCTAAGTCTACTCCTCCTCTCTCCTTTTTTCCTCCTTTTACTTCCTCTTCCTCCTCCTCTTCCTCCTCTTCCTCCTCCTCCTCCTCCTCCTCTTGAGCTACTACAACACCAAAAAGAGCGAAATTTACACTGAAAAATACGATGATTATATAAAAATGAAAAGAAAAGAAATAAAAAGAACAAAGTTTGAAAAAAATATTAGAAAAAATTAAAGTAAAAAGACAAAACCTCGAAAAAAAAACTGAAAATGGAGATAGAAGGAAAATGGGGAAAAAAAGGGAAGAGAAAGATAGGGACTAAAAAAACACACACATTACTTTCTCATTACCTTTCAAATATCACAAAAAATAAATAAATAAAGCGAATTACAAACAATCGTGGAAAAAAAAACAATAAAAACTTCATTCATTTTCAAACCGTACAAAAAAAAATATCTGGATATGAAAAAGAAGAAAAAAATGAACACACAACTTACTTTCATCCAACAATTTTTGCTAAACGAAACACTGCCAGTCATCCTCTCTTCTTCTTCCCCTCCTCTTCCTCCTCCTCCTCCTCCTCCTGTTACACGTGCATATTCAAGAGACAAGGACATACAGGTAACACAACGCATGCGAGTCCACGTGTCCCTTCCCACCTGTGTACCTGTCTGCCTGCCTCATATTACTGAACTCCCTTCACCTGTCCGCCCCGCCTCTCATGTCACGTGCCGCCTCCTGCCCACCTGTCATCCAACACCTCTTAATTAATTGCTGATATTCACTATTAACCCTTCAGTACTTGGACGCATTTTTACCATGATTTTTGTGTGATTAGATGATTTTTATTGACATTAACCCCTTCAATACTGGGACACATTTTTACCTTGAGGTTTGCGTATCATTAAACCATTTTACTAACATTTCCAAGGGTTCATGGAGGTCAGAATATTAATGGCCACAGTTTTCACTATTCTAATCCCCAACATGAGTTTCTGAAGCTGTACAGAATCACCAAATAGTCACCAGAATTAATATGAAAACGCGTCATGGTACTGAAGGGGTTAAGAAGGGTCTATGGAGGTCAGAAGATTAATGGCCTGTCTTCACTACTTTAATCCCCCTACAGGAGTTTCTGAAGCTGTATTAAGTCACCAAATAGTAAGCAGACGGAATATGAAAACACGTCCTGGTGCTGAATGGGTTAATTTCAAGGATGTAACACTGACTCAATGGAAGGAAGGAAAATAAAATGCATATGAATAAATAATGATAGGAAGACGTTCACATCATCGTCTTATTGCTTTTGATATATTCCAAATGTATAAAGTACCCACGTGTATTTCTACCTCTTCTCCTCCTACGTATTCTTTCACACCTGTTTGTATCTGCTTATTTGCTCACCTGGTCACCTGTTTTCTCTTTCTACCTGTTCACGTGATCAAGTGTTTTTTTTGTACCTGTTAGTATTTGCTTTCTCAGTGTGTGTTTGTGTGTTACCTGTTCTTTCTACACCTGTTGATGGGCATACCTGTCTATACACGTGTAGAATCTTTCCATACCTGTCCAAGAGCTTATCATACACGCATATATTTACAAACCTGACTATAGCTCTACACAATTTTTTTACACTTATATACTAAAAATATAAAAGTATGTGTAATCTCTCTCTCTCTCTCTCTCTCTCTCTCTCTCTCTCTCTCTCTCTCTCTCTCTCTCTCTCTCTCTCTCTCTCTCTCTCTCTCTCTCTCTCTCTCTCTCTCTCTCTCTCTCTCTCTCTCTCTCTCTCATCGGACATCCCACGAATCCCTGTAAAAATTTCATTACAACAACAATGTTTCTCGATAACGCTTTGTATATATACGAGTGTGTGTGTGTGTGTGTGTGTGTGTGTGTGTGTGTGTGTGTGTGTGTGTGTGTGTGTGTGTGTGTGTGTGTGTTTATCTTCCTTCATACACCGCTGACGCGAGCGGGAGGAGAGAGAGAGAGAGAGAGAGAGAGAGAGAGAGAGAGAGAGAGAGAGAGAGAGAGAGAGAGAGAGAGAGAGAGAGAGAGAGAGAGAGAGAGAGAGAGAGAGAGAGAGGATGATGTTGGAAGAAAGAAAGAAAGAAAGTCGAAGAAAAAACAGACAACAACAACAAAACAACAACAACAACAACAACAACAACAACAAACAAGATGACGACCAAGACGAAGAAGAAAAAATAATGAAGAACAAATACGAAAAAATAAACAAGAAGAACCTTTTTTATCACCCCCCCTTTCATATTCCCTCCCTCCTCCTTCCCCCTTCCTTCACCCCCTCCTTTCATATTCCCTCCCTCCTCCTTCCCTCTTCCTTCACCTCCTCCTTTCATATGCCCTTCCTCCTCCTTCCCTCCTCCTTCATCCCCTCCTTTCATATTCCCTCCTTCCTCCTTTCCCTCTTCCTTCACCTCCTCCTTTCATATGCCCTCCCTCCTCCTTCCCTCCTCCTTCACTCCCCCCTTTCATATTCCTTCCCTCCACCTTCCCCTTTCCTGTATATATTGGAGGCGACAAAGGGAGGATGATGGAATGTACAAGAATAGACACAGGAGGTGATGGAAAAAAACAACACGATTATACTGCAGTTTATTGGGAAGAAATTGCTTATATACAAACACTCAGGCGGGTAATCTTATCCTATCACGCCCCAGCCTCTCTCCTTCACTCCGTTGATAAAGTAAATGGGAAAGTTTTACAGATAATAGAAAAAAGTATATGATAGAGTAATTTTTTTTTTTTTTTTTTTTTTTTTCAGGTAAAGTAAATATCAAAGTTTTAAAGATAAGGAAAAGAAAGAGCAAATGATAAAAGATAGATTTTTAATAGGAATCATAGTACTTTCCTATTTTCTCTATGTTTTCCTGGTGCTGCGTTATTTTTTCTTTGTTTTCATTCAGTTTTGCTCTATAGATAAGGAAGTATATAGGAAAATTTTAAAGATAAGGAAAAAAAAAGTAAATGATGGAGGGTACTTGACTCATTTAACTAGAAATAAAAAGTAGTTTCCTTTATTTTTTTCTATATTTTCTTGGTTACTTTTCTTCAGTTTTCACTCGGCTTCACTCCACAGGTAAAGTAAATATCAAAGTTTTAAAAATAAGGAAAAGAAAGAGCAAAATGATAAAAGATGATAGATTTTTTAACAGGAATATAAGAACTTTCCTCTATCTTCTCTATTTTCCTATTTCCAGATTATTTTTCCTTGTTTTTTTTTATCAGCGTTACTCTATAGCAGGGGTTCTTAATCTGGGTTCGCGAATCCCCAGAGGTTCACAAAAAGATTTCCAGGGGTACTGAGATGGCTGATTTAATGATACATCCTTTGCAGAATACCTTTGCCTATTGAGTTAGTGTCAGTCACTAAATTAACATTATTTTCGATGTCAAATTACTGGGGTTCGGGTAGATGGTCTTATAACTCAGAGGGTTCTTAACGAGAAAAGGTTGAAAACCCCTGATCTATAGTCTAAAGGCATAAACATTTCCTCTTACAATGCCCAGCCCACACCAATGAAAAATCCAAACACCCCAATTGGAAAATTACTTATTGAAAAATCGAGTATAGAAGAAAATAAAGAAATAATTTTTTTTTTTCAAATAAGATAACATAAAGTAAAAAGTTTAAATAACAATTAATTACAGTTACAGACCCAGACAAAACCCAAACCAAAACACATCAGGAAGTGCCGATATCCAGGCTACACTTCCGCCTATCAACTGAACTGAACTGAATACCATGTTCAGGCTATGGCAAGACAGAGCTTAGGAACACGGTGATGAAAACACTGCAGCACCTTCGGACTATTTCTGTTTCTCATAAAGAAAACTGAACAAATATTGCTCTACTCATTCCTTGTGAAGAATTAACCTGTGCAGAAGCGAGGTGAAATGTGTGTTAAGGTTCCGTGCTGTATTTAAGTCTCTAGAAATGAAAGATCTTGGTACACCAGACAATTATGTTTTGCTCTATATTATGATGTCAGTCGTATAAACTCAAGTAACTATAAAGAAATACCATGGTAGAATAAGAACAGAAAAATACTGGAAGGAGTAAAGACGCATGGTAAATCAATAGATACATCGAAATACAATGTCTAGAGACGATTACTTTGTACCGAGAGACGATACTGACTCTCCTGAATTAAACCAACACTGAAATTGTGACAGCTTGGGTCCTCTCCTATTGGCATTAATCAAAGTATTACGATTTATTCACAATAGTAATATATTACACTCCGAAGGAACACGGGCCTAATGTGTCATTTTGTTATAGTACATTTCGCACTATATAGCGACTGTTTAGGACCGGTGGAATACTCCAGGAGAGGTACTTACGGGGATGTAGGCAGTGCTGCAGACTGAGTGATTCCCCGTGTCCTCTCTTCCCGGTTCCCTTTGTGGTCTCATTTATACAATTGAGCAGCTGCAGCCTGCCCTCTAAAGCGACTGTTTAGGACCGAAAAACTATAGCTTCAGGTAGATATTAAGCGGAGGTGCAATAATGTTATCTATCGATTTTCAGTCTTAAAGTAGGGAAAACTACAAATATTGATGCATTTCTTTTATAGTCCTCCTTGCTTCTCGAAAAGGTGCACGAACTTAGAAAAGGTTGAAGAACACTAAACTATACCCTGAAAAAAATACAGTAAAAGAGATAAGATAAAAATGACCAACATCTCTATTATTACGGAGGCTAAGAATAATACCAAGACTAATTAAGTAATTCAGAGATAACGAAACGAACGACGATCACGAGAGCTTCCACGATAACAGTGTGTATGATAAGATGTGATTCCAGATTCCTCGATAGCGCTCCGAGTTTCCAAGATAACAATGGCATTCCAGTTTCCTCGATAGCGATGCGAGTTTCCAAAATAACGATGCCTTTTCACGATCAAGATGTAATTCCAGTTTCCACGGGAACGATGCGGGTTTCCACGATGTCGGTGCGGTTCCAGTTCTCACGATGCGATTTCAAGACACAATATTGAAGTCCACTTGCCTACACAGGTACTGGGACGAACCCTTTCACCCCGTAAGGGTCCACCCAACACCCTTGAGTGCGAGTAGAGTGACGCTGCCACCTTCCTGCGCTGCAATTGAAGTTCACTTGCTACACCGGTACTGGGACGAACCCTTTCACCCCGTAAGGGTCCACCCCACACTCTTAGGTGCGAGGAGAGTGGCGCTGCCACCTCACTGCGACGCAATTGAAGTTCACTTGCCTACACAGGTACTGGGGCGAACCCTTTCACCCCGTAAGGATTCACCCCAGACCCGTGAGTGCGAGGAGAGTAACGCTGCCACCTTACTGCGCCTCACACGGGTAGCCATGAGCATGACCCGCCACACTCCACTCCCCAAACACTGTCAGTGAGTCCTTTTCACCCCGTAAAGGACCACTGGTACGGTCAGTGCCTGGTGCATGGCGCACAGCGTGCCCTCGTTCATGGCGAGTTGTTCAGCCCAGTGTCATTATAAGCAGAGGTCCCGTACACACCACTCACCATCATATTCTATGCAAGGAGCCCTTATCACCCCTTTAGGGCCCCTCACGGCACCATCCGGTGAGTGGTAGACATTGATCTCTTGCTTATGGCGACCCTTGCCTAGTGTGAGGCGCTGCAAGTGGACGACTAGTAGTGAAGCTTGAGGCCACCAAGGAAAAGAAGGACCTGCAGCCAGTTCCTTGCCTTGGGCCCCAGGCCGGACCCGACAGCCACCTCCTTCCCCCGTGCGGCGCCCAAGGCCGTCACGGCCCTCAACAACTTTAGGCCGAAAGTTCTCAATCGTCGTTTAATTTTGATTCGAATATAAAATCGTCGATGGTAAATGAAAAATAGCTTTGGTCTGAAAGTGTGCAAGAGTTAGCTGATTAATGAAACAAGGTGAGGCAGCTTTGCTCCGGAGTATTTAGTGTACTTTGCATGTTGCTGCCGTGAATGTGTACGTGTTTGTAGATAACTGGATAGAAACAGTAGACCAATGGTAGTTGTGTAACTATTGGGGAACTTTTGAAAATTAGTTAAGCTTCTGGATAGAGTGGATGAGTGCACACAGGTTTGCTTGTCTTATACATAAACTGCCACCTGTAGACATAATATTTTCTATTTCATGCTCTTAGAAAAAGCAAACTTAGTTTCCTTTATTTCCCTGATCACAATGACGTGTAAATATCAATGTTTCAAATATAAGGAAACACTAGGAGAGGACCCAAACTCCGTTGAAGTTGTCAGATTCAACAGATATCGTAATTTTTCACAGAAAAGATGGTCAACTGCATATCGTATATTTTTGGATATTCTTCTGTCACATAAGGAGATATCAAGATAGGTAAAGTATTTCTAAACATGTATCTACGACAAAAACGCTATAATAGTAGAGTTAGGTTATAACTATGCATTGTGTTTTTATATACCATCTAGCTCTATTCCTGGGACAAAATTACTTCTTCCTCAATTGATAACTCGAAGTTAGTATGATATTTTCTTTCCTTCTAGGTTAGTAAGTAGACTACAAGACACCATGAACATATGAAGCCCCGTAAATGAGTTTATTTTCATAACTTAGAAATCAAAGTCTGATAATGAGATTGTCTATTGCCAACCAAACTGTTCTGCATAGACGTCTTCAGCGTCATAGAGACCTAATGATGTTAGCTCATGGACAGTGGCCATCCTGACAGCGCGAAACCACAGGGGGTTCATAAGAAGATTTTCAAGGGTACTTAGATGGCTGATCTAATAAAATCCTTTGCAGTACCATTGCATGTTGAGTTCCATGTTCCATGTGATAATACTGGGGGTACTGGTAGATGGTCTTATAACTCAGGGGGTTCTTAACGATAAAGAGGTTGAGAACCCCTGTTCTATAGAAAAGAAATTAAATATGAAACTTTTATAGATAAGGAAAAAAGTAAATGATAGAAGGTACTAGACTTTTAACATGAAATAATAACTAATTTCCTCAATTTTTTCCATATTTTCCTGGTTACTTTTCCCTAGTTTTCCATCAGGGTTACTCTTCAGATAAGAAAGTATGCATGAAAGTTTTAAGGATAAGGGAAAAAAGGAAGGAAAAGATAGAGAGTAATAGATTTCTTGTTTAACTTCAAATAATAAGTACTTTCCATCTAATTATCTATTATTTTCCGCATTCCTTTCCTTAATTTCCCTTTCATAATAAAGACACGAATATATATAAGAAAAAAAATGATTACATATCTTATAGAAAAACACAAATTACCGGAAATAAAAACAAAACAAATCACATAAAAAAATCTCGTTAAAAATCTAATTGCCACAAAAACTAACCATAAAAATATTCTGCAGTCTTTCCCTTCCTTGATTTCCCTTCCTTGTTTCCCAGCGAGTCTGTTCAGTCAAATTCTAGCTGGTGATTGGCGGAGAGTGAGTGTGACGTCACGAACAATACGGCCAATCACGCTGCAGCTTTAGCCAGTGTCAGCTTTCAATCTTGTCGCGAAATGAGTGTTGCTCCCCCGAGAGAGAGAGAGAGAGAGAGAGAGAGAGAGAGAGAGAGAGAGAGA
>NC_059267.1:5456780-5461780 GCF_017591435.1 Portunus trituberculatus
TTTTCCTCCTTTTTCTTCCCTTTTCCCTTCCTTTTCATCTTTTTTTCTCCTTTTCCCTATTTTTTCTTGCTTTTTTATCTTTAACCATCTTTTCTTTCCTTTTTTTTTTTCCTTTTTCTTCCTCTCTTTCCTTCTTTTTCTTTCTTTTCTCCTTTTCCTCCTTTTTCTTCCTCTTCTTCCCTCTTTTTCCTCCTTATTTTCCATCTTTTTCCCTTCTTTTTCTTCTATTTCCCTCCTTTTTTTATATCTTTCACAGCTGGTTGCAATTTTTCTCCACCTCCTCCTCCGCCTTCTCTTCCTCTCCTTTCATTGGTCTGTATCTTTCAGGAGGGAAAGGGAGGAAGGGAAAAAAGAAGAAAGGTGTGAATGGAAGAAGGCATGGAGGAAGGAAGAAGGAAGGAATGAATGGAAGAAGGTAAGGAGGGAAGGAAGAAGGAAGGAGTGAATGAAAGAAAGTAAGGAGAGAAGAAAGAAGGAAGGAGTGAATAGAGGATGGTAAGGAGGGAAGGAAGAAGGAAAGAATGAATGAAGGAAGCCAAGGAAGGAAGGAAGGAAGGAAGGAAGGAAAGCAAGGAGGGAAGGAAGAAGGAAAGAAGGAAGGGTACTTTTTAACATCAAAGCTCTAAATCATTCCTTACATATTTAACACAACTACATCCTATTAACATTATCTGCTCTTTCAATACACTACTGTCTATATCTTACTTAGTGCGACTGACAGTGCATTAAGTTTGGGAGTCATTTGTCAGTAAGAAGTTAAAATATTAGTTAGTTAGAATATTAGTTAAGTTAGTGTTAGCAGGTTTTCACGGAGCCTTTTACATAAGCATCCGCGTGTGTCGATGAAGCTGTCAGTATGATGGGGCTTGAAGTGAAGTCCAGGAGTCAGTTAACGCGTGTATTGTTATTAACCCCCTCGAGTTCCGTGACGCGTATTCAGTTTGCTTACTATTTGGTGATTTTATACAGCTTCAGAAACTCATGAGGTGGATTAAAAAAGTGAAGACTGTGGCCATTAATCTTCTAACCTCCATAGACCCTTTCTAATGTAAATAAAACGATTTAATTGTATACAAATCCCAAGGTAAATATGTGTCCCAGTATTGAAGGGGTTAACCAGCTACAAGAATGTGTATTAGTGTAGTGTTAGGTGTATTCCTGCGTTACTATCTAATATTCTTACAGTTACTATTGTTATAACTAATAGCGATTTGAGGAAACTTAAAACCTTTATGTACTATTGAATACATGAGGGAAACCTACGCACTTTTCCTTCATTCCTTCCATCTCTCCATCAAGACACAGGGAAAGGGATGACTCAAGTGTGTTTAAACCATTCAATACTGGAACACACTTTTACCTTGAGATTTGTGGACAATTAGGCCATTATATTGACTATGGAGAGAAGGTTAACCTCTTCAGTACTGGAACTCATTTTTACCTTGAGTTTTAGGTATGATTACACGATTTTATTTACACTACGAAGGGTCCATGGAGATCAGAAGATTAATGGCCAGAATTCTCCCTATTTTAATCTCCACATAAGTTTCTGAAGCTGTATAAAATCCCCAAAATAGCAAGCAGAATGAATATGAAAATGCGTCATGGAACTGAAGGGGTTAATGGCCAGAGTCTTCACTATCTTAATCCCCCACATGAGTTTCTGAAGCTGTGTAAAATCAGCAAATAGTAAGCAGAGTGAATATGGAGACGCGTCGTGGTATTCAATGGTGTTTAAGGTGGTGTGGACATGCAATCATCGGTTCCGTCACCTTTAGACGCGCAGCACAGGTGTTTCAGAGACCCCCAAGTGACGAATGCCATCTCCTGAGCATCAACACTTGTAGAGAGGCGTGGTGTGTTGGTCCCTGTGGTGTGTGTTGCAGGATTCTGTGAGTTTTGTTTCGTGATTGTGTGACTGACTGACTGACTGATTTTACTGATTTACTGGTTACTCCTTTCATTGACTGATTGACTGACTGTGATTATTTTTGTCTGCCTGACTGACTGAGTGACTGACTGACTGACTGATATTTTTACTGACTGATTGAATGATTGACTGGCTGATTGTGTCATTACCTATTGCCTGCCTGCCTGACTGACTGACTGACTGACTGACTGACTGACTGACTGACTGACTCCAATAATTCACTAACTCTTCTCTTTACTGATTACATAACAGGCACACATATTCACCCACCAAATGACTGACTGACTGATTAACTTACTTTTTTTTTCATTTACTGACAGAATCAATCCATCTTTACTAACTGACTGTCAAACCTCAACAGACTGACTCGCTAACTGACACAAACTGGCTATGTTGTAACTTGAAAATCGAGAAATGAAATACGTAAGAAAGGATAAGAATGAAGAGATGAAGAAGGAAGTAAGAAGAATAAATGGAGGAAGAAGATTAGAGACACGAAAGCAGATGCCAAGATTATAAGACTATCACTAATCAGATAAGAGAACATGTGACCATCGACAACTACAAGAGTGACCTGCATGCTTGTTGGCTCAGTAATAGACTCACTTTACTGATTGACAAAAGGTTGACATCACACTAGTTTTCATATTTTTCTTTTCATTTTCTAGTTTTGATCTTGATTTGTCTTCCTTGTAAATAGTTTTCCTTTTTTCTTTATGTCCGAGGTTTTTTTATTTATGTTTTCTTTATTTTCTTTTCTTTTGTTTTCATATTGTTTTTTGTGTTGTTTTCTTTGTTAGCTCCATTTTTTTTTTTTTTTTTTTTTGTGTGTGTGTTCTCTTCGCTCTTGTTTCATAATCTTTTACCTATTTTTCTTATTTGTTTCTGTGTTTTCTGTACAAACAGGAGGACGGAGCAACAGCAGCAGCAGCAGCAACATCAACAACAATAACAACAACAACAACAACAACAACAACAACAATAACATCAACAACAACAACAACAACCATAACAACAAACACCACCACCACCACCAACAAAAACAGTAACCACAACACCACCACCACCAACAACAACAAAAACAACAACCACACCACCACCACCACCACCACCAACAACAACAACAACAACAACAACAACACCAACAACACCTCACTAAGACAACAAGGTCCAGGTGTCATTAGTTAGGTATTTTCAACTACAGTCATTATCCCCGTCAGGTTAATTAGCAGAGTCGGCCTCACCTGCAAAGGGCCACACAGGTGCTACAAAGGTTAATTGGACCTTGTTACGTCATTACAGCCACTCCCAACAGCCTTGTTACCCTTGTTTATTGTTCGCCTATTTACCAGGAAGAAGGAGGAGGAGGAGGAGGAGGAGGAGGAGTGGAGATAAGAGGAGAAGAGGGAGGGAGAAGAGGACAGGAAAAAATAATTGTAAGGATGAATAAGTGTAAAGAAAATATTGATAAAAATTGCATTAAAGGAAGAGGAAGAAGAGGAGGAGGAGTAGGAGGTAATAATGAAGAAAACGAGAAGAGGGAGGAAGAGGAGAATAGGAAGAAAGGAAGATAAGGATGAATAGTGTAAAGTAAACATTAATAAAACTTATATTAAAGAAAGAAGAGGAAGAGGAGAAGGAGGAAGAGGAGGAGGAGAAGAAGGTAGTGGATTTAATAATAAATAAAAGAAGAAGAGGGAGGAAGAAGAGAATAGGAAAAAAAAGGAAGATAAGAATAAATGGTGTAAGATTAACATTAATAAAACTTACATTAAAAAAGAGGAGGAAGAGGAAGAGGAGGAGGAGGAGGTAGTGGCTTAAATAATGAATAAAAGAAGAGGGAGGAAGAAGAGAATAGGAAAAAAAAGGAAGATAAGAATAAATGGTGTAAGAAAAAACATTGATAAAACTCGCATTAAAGGAAGAGGAAAAGGAAGAGGAGAGGAAAAGAGAAAGAATGTAAATATAACCGACAGAAAAATAAATTAAAAACAAACTGAAACGAAAAAGAGTAAAGAGAAACACAGAAAAATGAAATGATAAAGAAAAAAACATTTCACTGCGTTTGTTAATAAAGTAAAAAGAACAAATTACTTACACAAACACAGCCAGAGAGAGAGAGAGAGAGAGAGAGAGAGAGAGAGAGAGAGAGGTGGAAGAGGGATTTGGAAGTGAGTGTTTTATCCAAGAAATATTTTGCTCACCCTGACAGTTTGTGCTCTGACCCTTAAACCCTTAACTGGGCGGTTGTACAAATGGATTACTCTCTCTCTCTCTCTCTCTCTCTCTCTCTCTCTCTCTCTCTCTCTCTCTCTCTCTCTCACTCTCAATTCGCATGCTTTCTTCTACATTCTTTCATATCACTCAATTTTCTCATACACTATTGCTCTCCTCCTCCTCCTCCTCCTCCTCCTCCTCTGTATTAGGACCAGTTCTTTTCATTGTTTATATTAATGATATTGATGAAGGAATCACTTGTAAAATAAGCAAATTCGCGGACGACACCAAAATAATGAGCAAAGTTACATCAACGTCACAATGGCAAGAACTACAGTGTGACTTAAATAAACTGACACGCTGGGCAGAAAAATGGCAAATGAAATTCAATATAGAAAAGTGTAAAGTCCTACACATTGGAAGTAACAATGTACAAGCAAAATACGCAATGAGTAATGTACCTCTGGCAAGTGCTGAGAATGAAAAAGATCTTGGTGTTGTGGTGTCTAAAGATCTCAAGCCGAGCAAACACTGCACAGAAGCAGTAAAGAATGCAAATAAATTAGTTGGGTTCATTGGAAGAACCTTTGAATTTAAATCAGAAAAAGTTATCCTTACTTTATATAACTCATTGGTGCGTCCTCAGCTTGAATACTGTGTGCAGTTCTGGTCACCATATTACAGAAAAGACATTGAAAAACTGGAAAGGATCCAGCGTAGAGTGACCAAGATGATTCCGAGATTGAGAAACAAGCCGTATGAGGAACGACTGGAAGCATTAAATTTATTCAGCTTAACAAAGCGCAGGATAAGAGGAGACCTAATCGAAGTTTTCAAAATTTTTCAGGGATAC
>NC_059267.1:5466780-5491780 GCF_017591435.1 Portunus trituberculatus
GTGTGTGTGTGTGTGTGTGTGTGTGTGTGTGTGTGTGTGTGTGTGTGAGTGTGTGAGTGTGTGTGTGTGTGACCTTTCTCCTTTGACATTTTCTCAAAAGATGGAAAGCTATATGAAAGGGCCCTCACCTCTCTCTCTCTCTCTCTCTCTCTCTCTCTCTCTCTCTCTCTCTCTCTCTCTCCATTGTTCTTTATTGTGATTATTCCTACGAGAGAGAGAGAGAGAGAGAGAGAGAGAGAGAGAGAGAGAGAGAGAGAGAGAAGAATGTATAAACTTTGAAGTGGAAATGACTTGAACATAGCAAGGTTTTCAAAGTTTTACCACCACCACCACCACCATCAAGACAGCGATGTTGGTGGTGGTGGTGGTGGTGGTGGTGGCACTGATGGTGGTGGTGATGGTGGTGGTGGTGGTGATTGAATATGCAACAGCTGTTCTCTATAGTAAGCAAACCACCATCAGATGTGTTGTAAGGCATTGGAACACTCCCCCTCCCCTGCCCCCCCTGGCCCCTTGCCCTCCTGCCCCTAGTTCTCTCCCTGGCACTCTATGGCACCCCTTCCTCCTCCTCCTCCTCCTCCTCCTCTTCCTCCTCCTCCTCTACGACCAACAGTAACATCATCCAATATCAATACGCGTAGAGAGAGAGAGAGAGAGAGAGAGAGAGAGAGAGAGAGAGAGAGAGAGAGAGAGAGAGAGTGGTGGATGTTGTTTGTGTGTGTCGTGATAAATGAAAAGGGAAAGGATGGAAAGCAAAGATGAAAAGGGAAAACAAAGAAAAAAAAAACAAGAAGAAAGAGAGAGAGAACATGAAGAACACCACACGAAAAGGAAAATAAGACAAAAATTAAAGTAAACAGGACAATAAAAAGGAAAAAAGGAGAATGAAGGAAGGAAAAAAAAGGAGGGGGAAAAAAAAGAAAGGACACGAAGAACGCCATAAAAAAAGAAAAAAAGTAAACAAAACTATAAAGAAAATAAAAACAAGGAAGAAAACGAAGAGCACAAAGGAAAAAAAACACAAGTAAACAATGAAAAGAAGGAAAGAAGGAAAGAAGAGGAAAAAAAGAATGAAAACACGAAGAAAACCACAAAGAAAGAAAACAAACACAAATGTAAACAAGACAAAAAAAGAGAAAAAGGAGAAGGATGGAAGGAATAAAGGAAAGGAAATAGGAGGTAAACGAGGAAGGGAAGAAGGAAGGAAAGGAAGGAAGGAAAGGGAGGAAGGAAAAAATAAGGAAGGAAAGGAAGAAAAAAAGAAAAAAAAAAGAAAGGGAAGAAGGAAGGAAAGGAAGGAAGAAAAAATAAGGAAAAGAAGAAAGGAAAGAAAGGAAGAAAAATAAGAAAGGAAATAAAGGAAGGAAGGAAAAATAAGAAAGGAAATAAAAGGAAGGAAAGGAAGGAAAGAAAAAAAAAGGAAGGAAGGAGAAAAGGAAGGGAAGAAAAAAGGAAAGGAAAGAAAAAAAAAGAAGAAAAAAAGGAAGGGAAGAAGGAAGGAAAAAAGGAAGGAAACTAAGGAAGGAAAAAAAACAAGGGAAAAAAAGGGAGAAAAGAAGGAAGAAATCACAGGGAGGAGGACCAAAAGGAGACAAAAGGAGGTGACGTAATTTTCCTTTGTCTTATAACGAGATAACGTGCACAAGTACTCCACTCAAGGAAGAGGAGGAGGAGGAGGAGGAGGAGGAGGAGGAGGAGGAGTCAATCTACCATTATTTACCCTCGTTTTCTTTTTTTGCAGTTTATTTTCCTCCCATTTTCTTTCCTGTGTTTTCCATCCATTATTTCCTCGCTAATATTCTTCTATGCATGTTTTATCATTGTTTTCTTTATTCAAAATTTCCCCTTATTATTTTTTTTCTTCATCTCTCTTTTTTCCTCTCATCTGCATTTTCCTCTTCCTTTTCCCTCTTTTTTTCCTCTTTGTCTACTTCCCTCCTTTATTATTCTATCTTTTTCCCTTTCTTTACTTTCCTCCTTTATTTATTCCTTTTTCCTTCACAGTTTCCTCTATTTTTCTCCTTTTCCCTTCATCTCTACCTTTCTCTTTTTCCTCTTGTTTCCAGTTTCCTAATCTTCTCCCTCTTCTTCCCCTTTACTCTTATTTCCCTTTCATTTTTCATTTTTTCCTTTTATCTACAGTTTCCTCCATTTCTCTCTTCTTCCTTTTTTTCCCTTTCATTTTTCCTTTTTTTCTCTTATTTTCAGTTTCCTCTTCATTTTCTTTCTTTTCCCTAGTTTCCCTTTCATGTTTTCTTCTTTTTCCTCTTATCTGCACTTTCCTCTACTTTTTATCGTTTTTTTTTCCTGGTTCTCTAATTTCTCCATTTTTCTGTTTCCCTTCTTCTCCTGTTTCCTGTTCATTTCCCTTTTTTTCCTTCCACATCTTTACTCATTATTTTCCCCCCCTTTTTTCCCTTTTCTCGAGTCCCCTTTCATTTTTGCCTCTTTTTTTATTTCTTATTTAGTTTCCTCTTCACATTTTTTCTTTTTTTTTCTCTATTTCTCTTTTCATGTTTTCCTCATTTTTTCTCTTTTTATCTACAGTTCCCTTTTCTTTCCTTTTCTTTTTCCCTTTTCTCCAATTTCCCCTTTATTTTTTTTCCTTTCTCTCCAGTTTCCTCAACATTTTCCTCCCTTTTTTCCCTTCTCTTTCTTTCTTTCTCTTTTTTTCTCTTTTCTCTAGCTCCATTTTTTATCTTTTCTTTCATTATCTACAGTTATTCATTTTCTTTTTCTCTTTCCTTCCCTTTATTCAGTTATCTCTTCCTTTTTCCCTTTTTTTAAAGTTTGCACTAAAAAAAAAAAAATAAAAAAACACATACTTGACCTTTGACCTTCGCTCTTTGACCTGTGACCTGTGACCCCGCGACAAGGCCACAGGTCAACCATCACGTGACACACAACATGGCAGTGCTGGCGGTCAGTTTACAGCATAACAAGTCAAAAGGAAGTAACAAGACACCATTATTCGCAACACTACTCTCTCTCTCTCTCTCTCTCTCTCTCTAGGCATGATCAAGTTACTTTTGTACGATTTAATTAATTTTCCAAAGAGAAACAAAGGAATAACGGTAACGGGGAGAGAGAGAGAGAGAGAGAGAGAGAGAGAGAGAGAGAGAGAGAGAGAGAGAGAGAGAGAGAGAGAGAGAGATGAAACAAGGGAGCAGTAGAGCATCACACATTGATCACGGTGAGGACAAGAGGGAGCTGCAACATTTCCATATGAAAAGCCCAATGCTTGAGTCTGCCCTGAATATTCATGGCGCAGGAGTCCGTTTTCTATCTCTCGTCTGTCAAAGCCCCTAGATTGTTGTTGACTTTCCTCCTCAGCAACGGCGCACGTGTCTGTTCATTGTTATTTGCTTTGTTTTTTTCACTGTTTTCGCTTGCTCTTGTCACTCAACACGCCGGAAAAAGGAGAGGAAATATGTTAAGTGAATAAATGCAAGAGTCACACACCAGAAAAGATTTGAACTGATGGGATAACGAGAGAGAGAGAGAGAGAGAGAGAGAGAGAGAGAGAGAGAGAGAGAGAGAGAGAGAGAGAGAGAGAGAGACAGAAACAGACAAAAAAACATCAAAACATCCACGATATTTCACTTAATCAATCAAAACACAACCAAACACACAAACACACTTACCCAAAACACCCACAAGTCCCTCATCTGGCTCCAAACACACCACCAAACACCACGTACACTGAGTCAGGGCAAGAGCAACACCCTTCGTCTCTTAAAATGTGTGGCTGACTGACGAGTGAGGAGTGAGTACTGAATGAACCATTTTCTCGAAGCTCCGAATTCAGAAACGCTTGCTCTCTCACCACGAGTATTTTCCAAGACCACAGAGATGAGAGAGAGAGAGAGAGAGAGAGAGAGATGGAGTTTTTCGTCAACAAGCGGTAAGCAAACATTTCTTCCTGCTGACACCAATAAAATGCAGAAATGAAGGTGAAGGAAGGTTGGCTCTCTCTCTCTCTCTCTCTCTCTCTCTCTCTCTCTCTCTCTCTCTCTCTCTCTGTCAAGTCTTGTTTTGGATTGAGAATTACAGACCACAAGTATTTTCTTTTTTTTTTTTTCTTCTCTTTTCATTCTTTTTCTCCGTCTTTCCTGTTTCCAACTCTTGCTAACCACCAAGTTCTATTTTTCTTTTTCTTTTTTTCCTTCACCACTCTTTTCTCTTCCGTTTTCTTTTTTGTTTCTTTCTCGCATATTGTTTTAGATAGGAAATTAAAGCAAGGAAACACCACACTCTCTCTCTCTCTCTCTCTCTCTCTCTCTCTCTCTCTCTCTCTCTCTAACATTCAAACAGGACAATCTTGCACCAGGGAACGGTCGCGGCGTCACTTCAAAGGACTGTCGCTGGTAACTCTTTCCCGCCATGCCTGACCGCCTCCCTTAGTTCCCTTCACACCTCAAGGCTTGCCCTTTCCCTGGCCTCTCTTTGTCTTCTTCTTGGTCTTGTCGGGAAGATAAATAGCCTGCATTTCGTCTCTCTCTCTCTCTCTCTCTCTCTCTCTCTCTCTCTCTCTCTCTCTCTCTCTCTCTTTTGTTTGTTTGTTTTGCTAGAGAGAGAGAGAGAGAGAGAGAGAGAGAGAGAGAGAGAGAGAGAGAGAGAGATTGATACATTTATTGTTGCATCAGTAATGAAGTATACAACAAAGGAGGAGGATGGACCTTCCCACACAACTCTTGGGCAAAGACTCAAGGTTAAAGTATCAAAAATATAACAATAGACAGTATACATAACAAGAATACAAGTACTTAAATAAATAAATACAGATATTGCACACCTTATTGCATAAACATCCTACAGTCTGGGAGCAAACTGAGGATATTCCCTGAGTATATCCCTGAGAGTGGTTGAGTCTAGGAGATGGTCAATGAGGCTGTACAAGTCATGT
Source organism: Portunus trituberculatus (assembly GCF_017591435.1). NCBI lineage: Eukaryota > Metazoa > Arthropoda > Malacostraca > Decapoda > Portunidae > Portunus > Portunus trituberculatus. The sequence goes on from NC_059267.1 coordinate 5,471,687, forward strand.
TGACCTTGTGGCCTAAATTTAGCAATGAGAGGACATTCCATGATATAGTGACGCAGAGTGTGTCCCCTTGGTGCAGCACACAGCACACAGCACACACCAGGAGAAGCACTGACTTCCCAAAAGTATTTGTAGCCTAATCTGAGCCTCATTGCCACCCTGTCATGTGATGCAGTGTGTCTCCATAGGTGTAAGCACAGCTCTGGGAGACACGTGCATAGTGAAGACTAGTGCTACTGCCCCTATGGCAACAAAGCTCCAACTGATCACTAATGCTACTTTGTACAAAGTCCTTAATGCTACTCTTAACATAACCCAGAGTGTACTCAGTGCCAGGGTCCACTGTGTCATCTTGTAGGGCACACTGAGCAAGGTGGTCTGCTTTTTCATTTAGCGGATACCCACATGAGAGGGTATCCAGATGAAATGGACCGTGGCACCAGCACCTTCTAGGGCGTGGATGAGATCAAGACACTTATTAACTAGATCACAGTCCATGGGGAGGTGGATTGAAGGGCATACAATGCAGCCTGACTGTCAATAAAGAAATATACATTCTTATGGAGAGGCGCCACAATGTGGAGCGCCTCCAGTACAGCATACAGTTCTGCTCTAGTGGAAGACATGTGCAGGGAGCCGCCTGGAAACCTCAGTGTCAGTGTAGAGACTGGCAGAGATGTAGTCACGGATGAACAGCCCACATCCAGACCTGCTGCCATTGACTGACCCATCACAATAAACATGAATAGCCTGAACGTGTGGGGACTTGGACAATTTAGTCATGAACATGTCTTGCAGCACATAGGGAGCCAGTCCCTCTTGGGCTGATGCAGTGAGTGAATATCAACACTGACACGGTGAGGGTTCCAGGCGGGTTGTAGCGGTGACATAACCTTAATACAAGCCTCGACTACACCTACACTTGTCAGTACTATCACGATCTTCCTGAGGCATGGAGTTGTAGGAGTCCGAGGATCGTGATACAGGGGGTCAGCGATCCCTTTAGAGAGTCAGAGCCCGTGCACAGCATCCGACCAACTGTGCGACAAGTAATTTCCTGTAGAGAGAGAGGGGAAGGAGAGAGAGGGTATATAATGAGGGGAGAGTTGAGGAGAGTGCCATATATATTCAACAATGAGGTATTAGATGTATTATGTACGTGAGGAAAGAAAGACAGGGTTACACACACACACACACACACACACACACACACACACACACACACACACACACACACACACACACACACACACACACACACACACACTTGTCCATAGCTTTACTCCCGCCGCCGTTTCCTCCACCTCCTCTTCCTCTTCCTCCTCTATTTTTGCCATTTTCTTACTCCTTAACAACAACAACGACAACAATAAAAGCAAGCAAGCAACACATTTAGTGGACAAGTGTGTGTGTGTGTGTGTGTGTGTGTGTGTGTGTGTGTGTGTGTGTGTGTGTGTGTGTGTGTGTGTGACTGCTTGCTGTTATGATTGCTTGCTGTTATTGTTATCGTTGTTGTTTGTCGCAGTATAGACAGGAGGAGGAGGAGTAAGAAAATGGCAAAAATAGAGGAGGGAGGGAGAGGAAGAGGAGGTGGAAGAAACGGCGGCTGGAGTAAATCTATGGTGAAAAGCAATGGTTATGTTAGTTTACCATTTCAATTTTCGTTTTCTATGTAGCAAGTACTACGCGACAGAAAATGACAACATTTAGTCAAGTTTACCCTTCAATTTTCTATATGCAACGATTAATACCATTGTTAGTAATATAACGAAAGAGAAGAAAACACACACACACACACACACACACACACACACACACACACAAACACACACACAGTCTATGAGCTATTTGGTGTGTCTCCTTTCACGTGTAGCTGTGAGTGGTACAGGATGTAAATCAAGGAGTGTGATGGGGAAAACTGGCTGAGTAACAGCAGACGACAAACAGTGAGGTGAATTAAAACACAGCAGACGACTGAGGTGAACACACACACACACACACACACACACACACACACACACACACACACACACACACATCACACACACACACACACACACACACACACACACACACACACACACACACACACACACACACACACACACACACACACACACACACACACACACACACACACACACACACACACATCACACACACACACACACACACACACACACACACACACACACACACACACACACACACACACACACACATCACACACACACACACACACACACACACACACACACACACACACACACATCACACACACACACACACACACACACACACACACACACACACACACACACACACACACACACACACACACACACACACACACACACACACACACACACACACACACACACACACACACACACACACACACACACACACACACACACACACACACACACACACACACACACACACACACACACACACACACACACACACACACACACACACACACACACACACACACACACACACACACACACACACACACACACACACACACATACACACACACACACACACACACACACACACACACACACACACACACACACACACACACACACACACACACACACACACACACACACACACACACACACACACACACACACACACACACACACACACACACACACACACACACACACACACACACACACACACACACACACACACACACACACACACACACACACACACACACACACACACACACACACACACACACACACACACACACACACACACACACACACACACACACACACACACACACACACACACACACACACACACACACACACACACACACAAAGATGTATTCAGACTTAGAATAGTTTGAGTGAGGAAGTGGTGTCAGCAACGAGTGTACATAGTTTTAAAGAAAAATTGGATAAGTGTAGATATGGAGACGGGGCCACACGAGCATAAAGCCCAGGACCTGTAAAAATACAACTTGGTAAATACACACACACACACACACACACACACACACACACACACACACACACACACACACACACACACAGCATCACCATCTACACACACACACACACACACCCCGTAATGGGGAAGACTGGCTGGGTGACCAGCAGACGACCGAGGAGAAGGAGGAGGTGAATTACACACACACACACACACACACACACACACACACACACACACATTGTAACAGCAAAACATGGTACAAATGGACGAGGAGAGCCAGAAAGGAAGGGCAGCGGGAAGGCTCCCGCCATCGTGACGTCACGGGCTTGCCCATTGTGCTGATGACGTCACGGCTCTGGCCAGGCCAGGCCTGGTCTGGCCTGGCGAGCTTTTTTTACGTAACGAAATCATTTTGAAAATGACCCCTCGAAAAAACGCCGCCAGACCCAAATGGTTTACATATTCTGACTTGGCACAAACTTTAACTACCACCAAAAATATATAGAGATTCCTAACCCCAGTAACATCAAAGACTTTTTAAAAGAACTATAAATAAATTGTTGGAACCTTGATCCCCCCCTAAAATATTTAAATGTCCGCTCATTCTCACTTTAAAGGAACGAAACACACTTCAAAAAATATGATGAGACTTTTCCAACAGTTTAAAGTGAGTGAGAGCCAGAAACAAATAATTTACAGGGGTACCAACAAAACAGTTGTTGGAACATTGACACCGTTAGAAAACTATCCTACTCTCCATGAATTCCACTAATCAGGAAAGTGAAACCCTTTAAAACATATCAGCTATCCTTTTAAAACATAAACAACTTGATACTGGCTCAAACGAAAAATTTCCCTTGACGTTCCGGAAAATTTGGCGCCAAAAACCACCCTTATTTAACACAAGAACAACGACAACAACAACATACTGAGTCCCACACTCGCATGGAAAGCACTTCAAACATAACGAAATACTTATAGAAAACATTAAATCTTACTATTGAGCCCACATAAACTGTCAAAGAATTAAAGAAAATATTCCTGGATTTTGAGCATATCCAAGATGGCGGCGAGGCCGTGGAGGGTCGACCCCCTTTTCACCTCTTAAACCTTCACCAAATCTAAACCTGGCCATGTAGCTACCTCTGAACCCTGGATGTGAAAGCTTTGTGACGCGCTGCATGTTGAGGCAAGACAAGCCTATAACAGTCAGAGTTAGTCAGGTTATGTCGATAAATAGGAATTGGTAGGCCGCCACCTCAGTCGTTTTGTTTCAGTAATTAGCTAAATATCAACACAAAAAGCTAAATAACTGGTAAATAGCATCGACAATATCCAAGTAATGAATAATAAACTTAACCTCCTCACCCAGACATCTAAGAATGGCACGGAAGGCATTTGATGATTTACCCTGAGTTATCCTTTGTGCATGACTACGAGTACTGAGACACGTAAGGCCTGTGTCACTCACTTTGATAATGTAGTCCAGTCCTGCTTCTGCGGTTGTGTTTCGTGTTTGTCCAGTAATAAGATGATTTGGAGACGTGGAAACACCAACGGAGTCTTGTTATTGTCACCTAGTACCTGAAATACACTCGTAATATACCCTGCTACGTGTCACTTATACCAGAGCAGTTTGAGTGTAGAAATCTTGTTAATATGTCACTAGAATCATAAAAACAATCGTAAATTTCTGTGTCACAACAACCAGAGGCTTTTAAATGAAACAGCAGCCGGTAATTCACCCGCCCCTGCCGTCACGAAAGACTGATGACTGGAGGACGGGGACAGGGGAGCACCGTGGCGCCACTGTCTGCATCAACGTAGCCACAATTGCCATGTTAACTATTTATAGTTTATTATTTGAAAAGAAAGTTTACTATCAGAGTGGTATAGATGCTACTGCATAGATAAGTAGTATAATTTGTCCTGTATTTATATTCGTAGTGATGTATATAGTAATGATATAAGTAGGTAAAAAGTAAGGTAAATCCTGCTGGTTCCTCACTGTTGGAAACTCGCGCAGATTAACAATTAGATGACATTTTTTGATCGGAGATGTCTTAAACCAGTGTTACTATACGCTTGTTTCTTCTAAACGTAACAACCATCAAGCAAGCATAACCTGTCACTGCCAGTCTTTCCCCTTCCATCTGAAACAATAAAAAAAGAATCGGTCCTATAGGATTACTTTTATTCAAATGACGACACAAGGCCTGGAACACTAACAAGTCATTTCTAATACAACCTCAAAGAGCGAGTGGCTATGTTATATTCACTAGGCGTCAGAACAGGACAATATTTAGTTTAGTGTCTCCTTTAATTCTGCGATATGCAATAATTAACAGCATTAACCTATAAGTAATATATGGAGTGTCTTTAACCATTTACAAGATGTGTGTAGGTATGGTAAAGGTTTGGTAAATGTGGCGTGTGTGTGAGAGTGTTAATTTGGGAATTTTTCTAGTTTCTATGTGTGTGTGTGTGTGTGTGTGTGTGTGTGTGTGTGTAATTCACCTCGGTCGCCTGCTGGTCACCCAGCCAGTCTTCCCCATTACGGAGCGAGCTCAGAGCTCATAGACCGATCTTCGGGTAGGACTGAGACCACATCATCACACAACACACACTGGGAAAGCGAGGCCACAACCCCTCGAGTTACATCCCGTACCTATTTACTGCTAGGTGAACAGGGGCCACACATTAAGAGGCTTGCCCATTTGCCTCGCCGCGCCGGGACTCGAACCCGGCCCTCTCGATTGTGAGCCGAGCGTGCTAACCACTACTACGCGGTGTGTGTGTGTGTGTGTGTGAATAGTCAGACAATGTTGACCCGGGTGTCTCGTTACCCTTTCAGTACCATGACGCGTTTTCATATTCTTTCTAGTGATTATTTGGAGATTCTGTACAGATTCAGAAACGTGTGGGAAGACTCTGACCATTAATCTTTTAACCTCAATAGACCTCTCGTAATGCAAATAAAATCGTCTAATCACATCCAAACCTCATGGTAAAACTGCGTCTCAGTACTGAAGGAATAAGGGTGCCATGGTTCCTCTCTGTCACAAATGACTATTGGACACCTTGACTTCCTCCTCCTCCTCCTCCTATTGATATTACTCCTTCTCCTCTTCTTTATCATACTCCTCAATCTTTCTCTTCTTACTCTTTCTCCTCCTCCTCTTCCTCTTCCTCTTCCTCTTCCTCCTCCTCCTCCTCCTCCTCCTCCTCCTCCTCCTCCTCTTTATCTTACTCCTTCTCCTCTTCCTCTTTATCATACTCCTCGATCTTTCTCCTCCTACTCTTTTCCTCCTCCTCCTCCTCCTCCTCCTAACCTCCTCCTCCTCCTCCTCCTCCTCCTACTACTACTACTACTACTACTACTACTACTACTACTACTTATGTAAACAGTTAAAACACATAAATAAACAAACAAGCAAGAAAGTAGATAAAAGATATGACTGAAAAATCCCTCCTTTGAAATAGAATCTGAACAGAACACCGTGAAACCGAAATGACAACCACAAAACAAGAATGAGAGGCCAGAGGATGTTTGTCTCCCCGTGAAAAGAGATAAAATATACAAAAATAGAACGAAACCAATATGAAGCAATAGAAAACAAAATAATAAAAAAGAATAACTAAGAAAACACCACAAAAACACACAAGAGAACATTAGGAAACACAAAATCAGTTTAAGAATCGTTTTATAGATGATGCTTGGAGTGACATTAAGGAGCTGGAAAGCGAGGGAACACAGAATACTTGAACTCCCCCTCGAAATAAATACAAAAAGTTAAGAAATAAAATAAAGCAACATAAAGCAATACAAAAATACAAGAAATGAAAATCACTAACAGAACACTACAAAATAACACCGGAAAACATTAGGGAGACACAAATAGTTAAGAAATCCGGTCGTAAATGGCGTTTGGAATGGCAAGATGGAGAGAGAACATGGAATACATTAGTTACTCCTTAAGACCAACAAAATAAAACGGAAAAATGAAAAGTAACTAAAAAAAATGCAAAAAATAATATAGATAAAAATCACTGACAAAGCACCACAAAATAGCACTGAACAATAGTAGACACAAGACATTAGTGAAGAAGTCCGCTGATAGATGGCGGTGGGAGTGACAAAATGAAGAGGGAACAAGGAATACATTAGTCACCCCTTAAAAGAAGCAAAAAACACCAAGAAACCAAACAAATTTAATTAAAACCAACACAAAAAAATAACAAAAATAAAACTAAGTAACAAAACTGTACAAAATAACAACATAAAACATTCCAAATAAAGAATTAGTGAAGAAGTCAGCTGATAGATGACGGTGGGAGTGACAAAAAGGAAGAAGGAAGAAGGTATACATTAGTCACCCCTTACAAAAATCAAACTAACTAACAAAACTCAACAAAATAGTAGCATAAAACAATGGCAACAAAGAATTAGTGGAAGTGGCAGTAGGAAGAAGGAACAAGGAATACATTAGTCACCCCTTACAGAAAACAAAACCCCAAGAAAAAAAACACATTTAACAAAAAACAACACACAAAAATAACAAAAATAAAACTAACTAACAAAACTGAAGAAAATGAAAGCATAAAACATTCCAAATAAAGAATTAGTGAAGAACTCCGCTGATAGATGGAGGTGGAAGTGGCAGTAGGAAGAAGGAACAAGGAATACATTAGTCACCCCTTACAATAAAATCAAAACCCCAAGAAAAAAAACACATTTAACAAAAAACAACACACAAAAATAACAAAAATAAAACTAACTAACAAAACTGAACAAAATGAAAGCATAAAACATTCCAAATAAAGAATTAGTGAAGAACTCCGCTGATAGATGGAGGTGGAAGTGTCAGTAGGGAGCGTGACGTCACAGGCAACACGTGACGTCATCGAGTGGCGGCGAGGCGAGTGGCGAGACCCAACAGTTTGTGATGATGGTGGAGACAAAGAGGAGGTGCTGCGGCTCTTTAGTCTTATTCTAGTGTACATAGCAGACTATATGTTCACCCCTAGGGAATTAACTAGTGCCTATAAACATGGGAATATGGAGCTACACTTTGATATACCTGGTGGTCTTAATATGGCCGGAAACTGAAGGTGAGTACAGAAAATGGGAGAAAATTGCCAAAGATATTCAGCCATTGTTACGTTCCCTCCCCATCTCCTCCCTTTATCACTGTTTTCCTCCATTTCTCCCCTTTCTTCTCCTCGTGGCCCCTCCCCCCGTGTGTCTGAGGGTCGGTGTGTCTCCCCCCTCCCCTCCTCTCCCCTCGGTGTGTGAGGGGAGGATGGTAAATGAGGGAAATAAGGGGAAATGTCAAAGTAGAGTGGATGGGTTGGGTTGTGTGTGTGTTTCTTGTTTGTTTGATGTTTTGTTGTCTTTGTTTTTGTGTTTCTCTCTCTCTCTCTCTCTCTCTCTCTCTCTCTCTCTCTCTCTCTCTCTCTCTCTCGTCTTTGTTTTCGTTATTTTATTTTTTGTCCCGTTCCTTTGTTTTCCTGTCTTGTTTTTTTCCCTTTCTCTTTCATTTCATTCTTTTCCGTCGTCTTTATCTTTCTTTTCCTCCTCTTTCCTTGTTTATCTTCATCTCTTCCTTTTCCTTCCTCCTCTTCCCTTTTATCCTCATCTCTTGTCTCCATTCTCTCCTTTCTCCTGTTTTATCATCATTATTTTTCTTTCTTTCTTTTATTTACATGTTTATTTCAAGGTTTATGTTTTTTTGTGTGTTTATTAGTTTATTGTTTGTTTGTTTATCTTATTTATCATGTTTTGTTGTCTATTTATTGTTTTGTTTCTTTCTACTCTTTTTTTATCTATGATTTTGTGTATTTTTGTTGTTATTTGATGATTTTCCTTTCTTTCTTCCTTTGTTTTGCCATTTTCCTTGTTCTTTTCCCCCTTTTCTTTCTTTTTTTGTGTCTTGTTTTTCTTTCCTTTTTCAATCTCATTTTTCTCTCATTCCCATCTTTCATTTTCTCTATTATATTTTCCGTTTCTTCCTTTTCTCTTTCTTGTGTCTTATTCTTCATTTCTCTTTCTATCTCATTTTTCTCCTATTCTCATTTGTTTTTTCTTTCTTTTGTCATTTTCCATTTCTCCTTTCTCTCTTTTTTTTCCTTTCTTTCTTGGATTCTTAATTTTTCTTTCTATCTATTTTTTTCTCCTATTCTTTTGTTCTTCTTTATTTTGTCATTTTCCGTTCCTCCTATTCTTGTTTCTTTCTTTGTCTTGTTCCTTTTCTTCTTTTCCATCTTTGTCTTCCTTTGTTTGTTGTTTCATTCTTCCTTTTCCTGCATTTTATCACATTCTTCTTGGTTTTCATCATTTTCTTCCTTGCATCCTTATTTATTTACCTTTTCTTGCTTTTTTCTTTTCTTTGAGAGAGAGAGAGAGAGATAGAGAAACAGAGAGACAGAGACAGAAGTGGATTGAGACACAGAAACAGAGGAGAGAGAGAGAGAGAGAGAAAATAAAGACAAAAATTAGTTAGGTTAGGTTAGGAGAGTTAGATCAGATAAGTGAGGTTAGGTTAGGTTAAGTTGCTTAAAAAAATAGATTGCGGACGTTTTAAGTTAGTTTAGGTAAATTTAGGTTCATTTTGTAATTACCGCGGATGACTTGGACATTTCCGAGATGTTTGACCCCTTCATTACTGGGAAGCATTTTTTTCACCTTGAGATTTGTGTACCATTAGACCATCTTATTGACACTAGCAAGGGTCTGTGGAGGTCAGAAAGTTAAATGGTCCAGAGTCTTCACTATTTTAATCTCCCAAATAAGTTTCTGAAGCTGTATAAATTCACCAAATAGTAACCAGAATGAATATGGAAATGCACCATGCTACTGAAGAGGTGAAGAGTGAAGAGGCTGTACCAGATATTGTTATTACCTAAAGGACAGTTAATGTGAGTGTGGCTCTGTTTTGTATCTGCCTCAATATGTGTCAGAGTTGTTAGGCTCAGATTGATTGGGGAAAAGTCTTGGCTGAGTGATATCAAAGGAAACACACACACACACACACACACACACACACACACACACACACACACACACATTCAAAAAGGTGTGTATCAAGTATAGAATGATATAAAAGAAAACACTCACACACACACACACACACCGCGTAGTGTAGTGGTTAGCACGCTCGACTCACAATCGAGAGGGCCGGGTTCAAGTCCCGGAAAGCGGTGAGGCAAATAGGCAAGCCTCTTAATGTGTGGGGTGTGTTCACCTAGCAGTAAATAGGTACGGGATGTAACTCGAGGGGTTGTGGCCTCGCTTTCCCGGTGTGTGGAGTGTGTTGTGGTCTCAGTCCTACCTGAAGATTGGTCTATGAGCTCTGAGCTCGCTCCATAATGGGGAAGACTGGCTGGGTGACCAGCAGATGACTGAGGTGAGGTGAATTACTTACTTATTTGAATAGGTATATATCAAATAATGTGAGCTGAGCTGATAAGAATGAAAGGAAGTGGTAACACACAAACAAACACACACATCTATTTCAGAAGGTATATATCAAGTAATGTGGTCCAAGCTGATAAGAACAATAGGAAATGGTAACACACACACACACACACACACTTTGAGATAGATGATAAATTACTTGAGGGGGAGAGATATAAGGACGATAGTTAGTTAGTGGAGAGCAGTAGACAGCGGAGTGCCACAGGGGTCAGTATTGGCGCCAATACTTTTTCTTGTATATATAAACGACATGCCAGAGGGAGTGAACAGCTACATAAATCTGTTTGCGGACGATGCAAAACTGTGCAGAGTCATTAAACAAAAAGAGGATTGTGAAATACTACAGGAAGACTTAAACAAGATCTGGAAATGGAGTAAAAAATGTGAGATGGAATTCAATGTGGACAAAAGGCATGTCATGGAAATGGGAAAAAGTGAAAGACGACCAGTGGGAATCTATAAGATGGGAGATGGAGTAGAACTAGAAAAAGTAAAAAGGAAAAGGACTTGGGAGTGACAATGGAAGAAAACAATCAACCGGTAAGCCATATTGATAGAATTTTCAGAGAGACGTATAATTTGCTAAGGAATATTGGATTAGCATTTCACTATATGGACAAAGAAATGATGAAGAAATTGATAAGTACTAAAATAAGACCTAGATTGGAATATGCAGGAGTTGTGTGGACCCCCATAAAAAGAAACACATAAGGAAATTGGAGAGACTACAAAAAATGGCTACAAGAATGGTTCCAGAATTTAAAGGGATGACATATGAGGAGAGACTAAAAGCTATGGATCTACCAACCCTGGAACAGAGAAGAGAGAGAGGGGATCTGATACAAGTTTATAAATTGATTAACGGAATGGATCAAGTGGATAATGAGAAACTAATCCTGAGAGAAGAATATGACATTAGAAGCACAAAATCGCATAGTAAGAAACTGAGGAAGGGAAGATGTCTGAGAGATGTTAAAAATTTAGTTTCCATAAAGATGTGTTGAGACTTGGAACAGTTTGAGTGAGGAAGTGGTGTCAGCAAAAGTGTGCATAGTTTTAAAGAAAAATTGGATAAGTGTAGATATGGAGCATAAAGCCCAGGCCCTGTAAAACTACAACTAGGTAAATACACACGCATGCATCCCATAGCTATTCTTTGTGTGAGTTAATGAGAAAGACTGCATTTCCTGTCTTTACACTATCTCCTCCGACCTTTAATCTCATTTCCATGTCCATAATTCTCACTATGTGGTGATTTTATACAGCTTCAGAAACTCATGTGAGGGATTAAAATAGTGAAGACTGTGGCCATTAACCTTCTGAGCTCCATATACTCTTCCCAATGTCACTAAAATCATCTAACCACACACAAAATTCATGATAAAAATCCCTTCTAGTACCGAAGGTGTTAATTAGTGTGTTATCCAAACCCGCAGCCTTCCAGTGTCAGTGTGAGGGTGTATTAAGGAATGTAAACTCTGATACACTCTGCTACACTCTGGAACTCACTGCCTGCTTCTGTGTTTCCATCTTCCTACGACTTGAATTGATTTAAGATGAAGGTTTCAAGACATTTATCCCATTCTTTTGGCTAACTCTCTCTCTCTCTCTCTCTCTCTCTCTCTCTCTCTCTCTCTCTCTCTCTCTCTCTCTCTCTCTCTCTCTCTCTCTCTCTCTCTCTCTCTCTCTCTTCTCTCTTCATCCTCTTTCTCTCTCCACTTCCTCCTCTTTGTCATCCTTTTCTCTCTCTTGTCCACCTCCTCCTCGTACTCTTTCTCTCTCTACCTCCTCCTCTGCCTTATCTCTCTCCTCCTCCTCCTCCTCCTCCTCCTCTTCCTTCTCCTTTCTCTCCTCCTTTCCTTCCTTCTCCTTTCTCTCCTCTTCTTCCAAATAATAGGCAGAGTGAATATGGAAAGGTGTCATGGAACTGAAGGGGTTGAATGGTGAAAAGATTGTGTTTGTATAGTTTTTTTCTTATTCTGGCTATATTTTAATGGATTTACAGGTGAGAAACAGCCTCTAGCACTGTTGCCTTGTTGTTTTTGTGTTCTATCGGTATTTTGAAAGGTGGGAAAATTGTGTTTGTATATTTTTCTTATTCTGGCTATATTTTCCTTGATTTACAGGTGACAAGCAGCCTCTAGCAAAGTTGTCATTAATTTTGTGACCAATGGGTATTTTGAAGGGTGGGAAGATTGTGTTTTGTATATTTTTTCTTGTTTTGTTTGCCAGAGTCATCCTTACCTGGCTTAATCTTTATTATCTGTCTGAGGTGCATATTCTGAAACATTTCCACACCTTCACTATTTTTCAAAGGGGCGCTAGTTAAAGTGACAGGTTTGTAAGGGTGTTTTTGTAATTCTAGTGACAAGTTAACAAGTTTTCTGCATTACCAACTAGATGAATACTCTTTTGAAATGCTCAAAGGGCTCTAGTTGAAGCAACACTGGATTTTAAGGATGTTTCATTAATTCTAGTGACACGTTAACAAGTTTTCTGCATTATCAATAGGACAAATACATACTTAAGGGCTTAGTTGAAATTACATGGGTTTTAAGGATGTTTCTTTAATTCTAGTGACACATTAACAAGTTTTCTGCATTACCAACAGGACAAATACTCTTTAAAACTTAGCTAATCGTCTCTGTACTCTTTGAAAAATGGTCGCTGTGAGAGAGGGCAGCGTTCCCGAATGTAGCGCTAAGGAACACGGCCTGTATACATTGCCAAGTGTAGCGGAAAATAAGAAAGGCTGTCATTATTCTTTCATCAAATTGAAAGCCATTAGAAAATATAAACACAGTTGTAATTAACAACTTCAGATTTTGCAACCAAGACAAAGGATGACTATAAGAGAGAGAGAGAGAGAGAGAATCACCTTGTAAATAAAAGAAGAGAGAAGTTAGAACAAGGTGGGTAAAGAGAGTAAATGGCAAAATAAAGATAGAATGAGGTGAATGAAGAAAGTAGATAGCAATATGAAGTTAGAATGAGATGGAAGAAGAAAGTGGGAAAATAAAGCAAAGATGGAGAGAGAGAGAGAGAGAGAGAGAGAGAGAGAGAGGATGAAAGGAAAAAAACGTAAAATAAAGTAAGGATAGAAGAGAGAGAGAGAGAGAATGAAAAGAAGAAAAGTTAAATAAAGTAAGGATGGAAGAGAAAGTGATAGTGTTCGTGGAGGAGAAGTAAACATAGTGAGTGATTGTGGAAGTGTTACGAGAGGAGGCGGTGATAGTGAGCCTTGTGTTTTGTTATGATGGAGTGACGCAACAGTGACGGGAAATGATCGCTGTGGAATATGATGTTATGGGAAATGAGTGCTGTGGAATCTGATGTTAAAGTGTTGAAATATGACGAATAGGATGCACTTTTATGAAACCTAAGGAAACGTGGTGTAATGAAACTAACTGTGATAAGACGAAACGAAACTTGAAACAAAATGAAACAATGAAGCGAAACAAAACTTGATGAAATGAGCTTAAACTTCATGAAACTAAAGAAAACTTAATGAAACGAAACAAAACTTGATTAAACGAAGCAAAACGAAACATGACAAAACGAAAAGAAGCAAAACAAAACTTAATGAAACAAAAAAAACTTTAGATGAAAAAAAATTGATGAAATGAAACGAAACATAATCAGAACTTACAACACTACAGAACATTGGAAAACTTAACCCCTTCAGTACTAGGACACATTTTTACCTTGATTTTTAGATGTGATTAGATGATTTTATTTAGTACATTAGGTAGTGTCTATGGAGGGTAGAAGATTAACCCCTTCAATACTGGGACACATTTTCACCTTAAGATTTGTGTACAGTTAGACCATTTTGTTGACATTAGGAAGAGTCTATGGAGGTCAGAAAATTAATGGCCAGAGTCTTCACTATTTCAATCCTCCACATGAGTTTCTGAAGCTATATAAAATCATCAAATAGTAACCAAAATTAATATGGAAACACGTCATGGTACTGAAGGGGTTAATGGCCTGAGTCTTCACTATGTTAATGCCCACATAAGTATCTAAAGCTGTATAAAATCGCCAAATATGAGCAGAATGAATATGAAAACGTCCTGGTACTGAAGAGGTTTAGAGAGTGCTACAGAATGGGATAAAACTTAGCAGAACGTGGCAGATTAGGACAGAAAAAGTGACAGAAACACCCAACTTAACATAAACAAGCATAATGGAACAGGAAAATGGAGAAATACACCACCACAGTTGCAGAACATGAACACACACACACACACAAAAAAAAAAAAAAATAAATAAATAAATGAAATAAAGTGAATAAATAAAACCACATATTTTTCTTACTAATTTTGTTGTTGTTATTATTTTTTTGTGGATATTTGTGACTGTGGCTTTAACCTCTTACACTACCATCACCCATATTCTTATTCATTGTGCTTACTATTTGGTGATTTTGTACAGCTTCAGAAACTCATGTAGGGATTAAAATAGTGAAGACTGTGGCTACTAATCATCTGACCTCCATAGACACTTCATAATGTAAATAAAATCGTCTAGTACCCAAAACTCAAGGTAGAAATGTGTTCTGGTGCTGAAGGGCTTAAGTTTCCTCCAGTGTATGTGTGGCAAAGATGACCAAGCATTTTAAGTGCCCTATTTTAAGAGACAACAATAGCCTGTGTCTGTGTTAACTCCTTCAGTACTGGGACACTTTTTTACCATGAGTTTTGTGTGCAATTAGGTGATTTTATTGACATTAGGATGGGTCTATGGAGGTCAGAAGATTAATGGCCTGAGTCTTTACTATTTTAATCCATATAAGTTTCTGAAGCTGTATAAAATCACCATAATAGTAACCAGAATGAATATGGAAATGTGTCCTTCTACTGAAGAGATTAAAAGCAAGTAGAAGAAAGATTGTGGGAAGAAACTAATATATTTTGCAATTTCTAGTCAGTTTAATGATTTGAGATAGCTGAGAAACACAAAGAAGTGTCCTAACCCCTTCAGTACTGGGATGCATTTTTACCGTGAGTTGTGATCAGACCATTTTGCTGACATTAGGAAAATTCTATGAAGGTCAGAACATTAATTGCCAGAGTCTTCACTATTTTAATTCCCCACTTAAGTTTCTAAAGCTGTATAAAATCACCAAATAGTAAGCAGAATAAATATGGAAATACGAGTTTTGTGAACAGTTAGACCATTTTATTGACATTAGGAAGGGTCTATGGAGGTCAGAAGATTAATGGTCAGAATCTTCACTATTTTAATCCTTACATAAGTTTCTGAAGCTGTGTAGAATCACCAAATAGTAGCACAGTGAATATGAAAACAAGTCATGGTACTGAAGAGGTTAAAGGTTATTGAAATATGAGAGACAGACAGACAAACAGACAGACAAGCAGGCAGACAAAAGCAGGTAATGTCTAGGCACACTTTCCCTTACCAACTTGAAGAAAAACAAGTACTAGACAGGAAAACTTGACTTATTAACTGAATGTGGAGCAATGGAGAAAGAGAGAATATTTATTACTTAATCTCATCAATATTGTTGCTAGTTTTTGTATGAGTGTGTGTGTGTGTGTGTGTGTGTGTGTGTGTGTGTTTCACTTTCACTGTTTGATCTGCTGCAGTCTCTGACGAGACAGCCAGACGTTACCCTACGGAACGAGCTCAGAGCTCATTATTTCCGATCTTCGGATAGGCCTGAGACCAGGCACACACACACACCGGGACAACAAGGTCACAACTCCTCGATTTACATCCCGTACCTACTCACTGCTAGGTGAACAGGGGCTACATGGCTACACATGAAAGGAGACACACCCAAATATCTCCACCCGGCCGGGGAATCGAACCCCGGTCCTCTGGCTTGTGAAGCCAGCGCTCTAACCACTGAGCTACCGGGCCGTGTGTGTTTCACTGTTTGATCTGCTGCAGTCTCTGACGTTTGTGTGTGTGTGTGTGTGTGTGTGTGTGTGTGTGTGTGTGTGTGTGTGTGTGTGTGTGTGTTAATCTAGAATTGAGATAAAATAGAAAATAAGATAAGATGAAAAAAAAAGAAAAGAAGCAATAGAATAAATCAATGAACAAAAAAAAAAGGAAAGAGAAATGAATAAACAAAACAGAAGAATAAAAGAAAATTAATAAATTGAAAAAAAATCAAAATAAATCAAGAAATAAAGACAAAAATGAATAAAAATGAGATGAAATAAAACAAAATAGAAGAAAAGTGAAAGAAAATGAATAAATTGAATCAAAAATCAAAATAAATCAAGAAACAAAGAAAGATAACAATTGATAAAAATGAGAACATGAAAAGTTAGATAAGATAAAAAAAGAAAGAAGGAAGCAATAAACAAAAAAAAAGAAAAAAAAGAAACAAATGAATAAACAAAACAAGGAAATGAAGAAAAATGAATAAACTGAATAAAAAATGAAATAAAAGAAGAAATAGAGAAAGGAGATAACAATTAGCACATCCTTGCCTTGTGTGTCACCTGTTGGGTTTCTGAGGCAGCCTGTGAGGTGTGCTGAGTGCTGCTGTGGTTTCCTATGTGCTGTGCTGTCTGTCTGTTTTTGCTGCTGCTGTTCGGTGCTGTGACTTCCTGTGTGATTTTTGTGTGCTGTACTGTGCTGTGATGTTCGTCTGTCTGTATGTCTGTCTTTGTGCTGAGTGCTGTTGCCGGGTTGTGGCTTCCTACGTGCCCTTTTTATTTTATTTTATTATTTATTTTTTATTTTTATTTCTAGTACACCTCCTCCTCCTCCTCCTCCTCCTCCTCCTCCTCCTCCTCCTCCTCCTCCTCCTCCTCCTCCTCCTCCTCCTCCTCCTCCTCCTCCTTTCTCTTTATTACAAAAAAATAATTTACTAAGATATTACAAACCACCACCACCACTACTACTACTACTACTACTACTACTACTACTACTACTACTACTACTACTACTACTACTACTACTACTACTACTACTACTATGCTCTCTCTCTCTCTCTCTAGTAGGAAGAGTCACGTTGCTAAGATGTCATTTATTCATCGCTCAAATGTCAGCTGTAGCAAGGAAAGGTGTGTGTGTGTGTGTGTGTGTGTGTGTGTGTGTGTGTGTGTGTGTGTGTGTGTGTGTGTGTGTGTGTGTGTTCAGGTAAATGTCACTGGTATAGTTTTTGTAGGCAAGGAAAAAAAAATGTTGAAAAAAAAATAAGCTTTGTCACTGGCTTATGTAAAAATACCTGTGTGGATGAATGGATATATGAACAAACGGAGGAACGGACAAACGGATGGATGGACAAACGGAGGAACGGACAAACGGAGGAACGGACAAACGGATGGATGGACAAAAGAATGGATGGACAAATGGATGGATAGATAAATGCATGGATGGACAGACAAACAAATAAACAGATGGACAAACAAACAAACGGATGGACGGACAAACAGAAGGATGAGCAAAGGGACAGACGAACAAACAGATGAAAAGTGTGTCATGATTTTGTACTCTAAAAAATGAAACAGAATTGAAAAAAAAATGATTCAACGAAAAAAAAAATAATAGTGTCATTCGATTATGTTAAGTGAAATGAAAGTGAAGAAAAAAATAAAAAAAAAAAAAAACCATGAAGGAAAATATAAATGTTTGGTTACGATAGAAAGAAAAAAATAAATGTGATGAAATATGAAACAAAAATGAAAATACTGATCAGGATAGAGTGAAAAAATGATAAAAAAATGAATGAAAAAGGAAAATGTTGAAGTTAACAATGAAAACAAAAGGAAAATATTTAAGTTGTAGTAAAATAGATAGAAAACTGAAAGAAAAAAGGAAAATGTAAGTAAGTGTTTTGGTTAGCTTAGAATGAAAAAAATGGGATGAAATGTGAAGGAAAAAGGAAAATAGTGGTTTGGTAAGGTTAGAATGAAAAAAAATGGGATAAAAAGAACCAAAGAGAAAAATATTGAAGTTAAGAATGAAAAAAATGGGATAATAAATGAAAAAAATGAAAATAGAAATGTTTTGGTTAGAGTGAAGAAATGTGATAGAAAATGAATCAAAAAAGGAAAAGATTTAGGTTAGAGTGAAGAAAAACTATAGAGAATGAAAGAATGAAAGAAAAAGGAAAATTTTGAAGTTGGAATGAAGAAAAAGGAAAATATTGATGTTGGAATAAAGAAAAATAAAAGAAAATGAAAGAAAAAGGAAAATATTGATGTTGGAATAAAGAAAAATGAAAGAAAATGAAAGAAAAAGGAAAATATTGATGTTGGAATGAAGAAAATGAAAGAAAAAAGGAAAATTTAAATGTTTTGGTTAATTTTGTGTATTTTTGTGTGAGCATATTCAATAATTTTGTTTGTTTGTTTGTTTGGTTTGTGTTTGCTTTGATGTTTGTTGTTTCTTATGGAGGGAAAGAAAATGACAAACAAAAGAGGAATTGTGTTGTTTACATTTTGTGTTTGTCCTTGATTTGTGTGTGTTTGGGGTGAGACAGTGTTATGTATTGGTTTGTGTTTAATCTCTCTCTCTCTCTCTCTCTCTCTCTCTCTCTCTCTCTCTCTCTCTCTCTCTCTCTCTCTCTCTCTCTCTCTCTCTCACCTAACCTAACTATGAAAACAAGGAATTTTATGCTGCTTTCTTCAGATCTGGGAGAGAGAGAGAGAGAGAGAGAGAGAGAGAGAGAGAAAAATGTTAATCACTTGGCTAATCTCATTTTCCTGTGATAGAAATTAATTATCTAATGAGGAAATAGTGGAAATAAAACTTTGAAATATTGAATAAATAGAAATAATATCCACAGATCCTGAGAAATACCCCATTACTTGTACAGAATACCCATTATACCCATTACATCCATTATACCCATCACACACACACACACACACACACACACACAGACAGACAGACAGACAGACAGACAGACAAGTTGCAACACTGACATTTCTCACCTTGTATTGTGTTGCCTCATGACCCCCAGTGACCTAGTAAGACCCCTCCCCCTCCCCTCACCCTTTCTTTTTCCCCTCTTCTTTCCCTCTTTTCTCTCCTCTTCCCTCCCCTCCCCATCACCCCCTCTTCTCTTTTCCTCTTCTTTCTTCTCCCTCTCCTTTCCTCTTTCCCATCTTCTCTCCACTTTTCTCTCCTCCTCTCTTTCTCCTCTCCTCCCATCCCACCTCCCATTTCCTCTTCTCTCCCTTCCCCTCCCTTCTTCCCCTCATTTCCTTTCTCTTTCCCCTCTTCCCTCTTCTCTCCTCCCTCCTCCTCTTTCCTCTTCTCTCCCATCTCCTCTCCTTCTCTCTTTCCCCTCCTCCCATCACACATTCTCTTTCGTCTTCTCTCCACTTCCCTCTTTCCTCTCTCTCCCCTCTTTCCTCTTCTTACCTCCCTCCTCCCATTCTCTTATCCTTCTTCTCTTCCTTCTCTTTCCTCTCTTACTCCCTTTCTCTTCATTCTCTTCCCTCCCTTTCTCCTCTTTTTCAACACTGCTCCCTTTCCTCTTCCCTCTCCTCCCTCACTTCTCCCCTCCCCTCTTCCTCTTCCCTCCCCTCTTCCCCTCCCCAGTCTTGGAAACTCTTAAGGGGGAAAGAAGGAAGGAAGAAGGGGAGGTTGTGAAAGTTTTATTAATTTTTTCCTCTCTCTCTCTCTCTCTCTCTCTCTCTCTCTCTCTCTCTCTCTCTCTCTCTCTC
>NC_059267.1:5504280-5506780 GCF_017591435.1 Portunus trituberculatus
AGATTAAATTACACTAGGTTAGATTAGGTTAACTTACATTGAGTTTTAGCTTCAGTTACACCACACCAAATATAAACACTCCCATAATTTACCACCACTAATTACAACACCTGAGCTAATTACAACACGTGAGTCCTTACAACACCTGTATGTGTGCTAATTAACCTGCAGCACGCCAGATGTGTTGGGGAGATGGGGAGAAGGGAGGGAGGCACAGGTAAGGAAAAGTACATTGGAAACTACGTGTGTGTGTGTGTGTGTGTGTGTGTGTGTGTGTGTGTGTGTGTGTTGGGTGTGGGTTGAGAGTCAAGTGAAAGGAAGATAGAGAAGTGGACGCATTGACGGGAATGGGGAAGGATTGGAGAGGGGAGGTGTGTGTTGGGGAGTGTGTGGGTACATTTAGAGGGGTGTACAAGCTTCGAGGGTCTGGGGTGTGTTGGGGAGGGATGGGGTTTGTTGGGTAGGGGTGGGTGGAGTGTGTTGAGATGGCGTGGGGTGTGTTGGGGAGGGTTGGGGTGTGTTGGTAAGGGATGGGATGTGTTGGGGAAGGCGGGGG
The DNA here is from genome assembly GCF_017591435.1 of Portunus trituberculatus. Lineage (NCBI taxonomy): Eukaryota > Metazoa > Arthropoda > Malacostraca > Decapoda > Portunidae > Portunus > Portunus trituberculatus. The sequence continues at coordinate 5,504,837 of NC_059267.1, forward strand.
TAATTTGGAGAGGGCTGGGGTGTGTTGGGGAGTGCTGGGGTGTGTTGGGAGGCTGGTGCGTGTTGGGAGGGCTTGAATGTGTTGGGGAGGGCTGGGGTGTATTAGGGAGGGCTGGTGTGTGTTGGGGAGGGATGCGGTGTATTGGAGGGTGGTGTGTGTTGGGCAGGGATGCGGTGTGTTGGGGAAGGATGGGGTGTATTTGGGAGGGATGTGAGTGTGTTGGGGAAGGATGGGGATGTGTTGAGGAGGGTGTGTTGGGTTGTGTTGGGAGGGATGGGGTGTGTTGGGGAGGGTTGGGGTCAGTTGGGGAGGGCTGGGGTGTATTGGGGAGGACTGGGGTGTGTTGGGGAAGGCTTGTGAAGTGTTAGGGAGGGATGGGGTGTATTGGGGAGGGCTAGGGTGTGTTGGGAAGAGGTGGGATGTGTTGGGGAGGGCTGGGGTGTGTTGGGGAGGGCTGGGGTGTGTTGGGGAGGGCTGGGGTGTGTTGGGGAGGGATGGGGTGTATTGGGGAGGGCTGGGGTGTGTTGGGGAGGGCTGGGGTGTGTTGGGAAGGACCGGGGTGTGTTGGGGAGAGATAGGGTGTATTGGGGAGGGCTGTGGTGTGTTGGGAGGGCTGGGGTGTGTTGGGAAGGACTGGGGTGTGTTGGGGAGAGGTGGGGTGTGTTGGGGAGGGCTGAGTTGTGTTGGGAAGGGCTGGGGTGTGTTGGGAAGGACCGGGGTGTGTTGGGGAGAGATAGGGTGTATTGGGGAGGGCTGTGGTGTGTTGGGGAGGGCTGGGGTGTGTTGGGAAGGACCGGGGTGTGTTGGGGAGAGGTGGGGTGTATTGGGGAGGGCTGAGTTGTGTTGGGAAGGGCTGGGGTGTGTTGGGGAGGGCTGGGGTCTGTTGGGAAGGGCTTTGGGTGTGTTGGGAAGGACTGGGGTGGGATGTGGTGTATTGGGGAGGGGTGGTGTGTGTTGGGGAGGGCTTGGGTGTGTTGGGAAGGGGTGGTGTGTGTTGGGAGGGCTTGGGTGTGTTAGGGAGGGCTGGGGTGTTTTGGGGTGGGATAGGGTGTGTGTTGGGGTGAGCTGGGGTGTGTTGGGAGGGATGGGGTGTGTTGGGGAGGGATGTGGAGTGGTGGGTTTGTTGGGGAATGCTTGGGTGTGTTGGGGAGTTATGGGATGTGTTTGGAAGGGATTGGGTGTGTTGGGGAGGGCTGGGGTGTGTTGGGGAGGGATAGGGTGTGTTGGGGAGGGATGGGGTGTGTTGGGGAGTAGTGGGGTGTGTTGGGGAGTAGTGGGGTGTGTTGGGGAGGGAGAGAAGGAAAGGGAGCACCAGACTAGAAAGTTTAAGAAATGAAAACAAAAACTAGTTGAACCATGTCACGACCACGCCCTCAGGTACTCCTCCTCCTCCTCCTCCTCCTCCTCCTCCTCCTCCTCCTCCTCCTCCTCCTCCTCCTCCTCCTCCTCCTCCTCCTCCTCCGCCTCCTCCGCTCACTTCCCATAGTTTTCTTTACTTCTCCGTTTCGCTCCACGTGTCCTCCTCCTCCTCCTCCTCCTCCTCCTCCTCCTCCTCCTCCTCCTCCTCCTCCTCCTCCTCCTCCTTCTGGGTTTTGTTATAAAGAAGAAAAGATTGGTCTGTGTATTTACCTATAATCTTCATCCAACCTGCCACACCCTTCCTCCTCCTCCTCCTCCTCCTCCTCCTCCTCCTCCTCCTCCTCCTCCTCCTCCTCCTCCTCCTCCTCCACTGCCATCATCTTAATTAAACTGTTCATGTCACCTGGTTCAATGTCTTTCTTCCTCCTCCTCCTCCTCCTCCTCCTCCTCCTCCTCCTCCTCCTCCTCCTCCTCCTCCTCCTACAAGATCTTTATTCCTCTCTTCGTACTTGTTTTCCTGTTTTTGTCCTTTGTTTTTTTTTCCTTTCCTGTTCCTTTTCTTATTTTTTCTTCTTATTTTTCTTC
>NC_059267.1:5519280-5564280 GCF_017591435.1 Portunus trituberculatus
TATATACTAATACCTGATATTCATATACCCCCATATAAACGTGAATTCATACACGTGTACATACATATGGACATGTATACACAGTACACACAGTTGCAAAAATACATACACAAATATAAGCAAAGAAGTTCTTAAACTATTGTAGCATCATGGATATTAATAATTAGTCTTGGTTGTATTTCATTAATAGGAACTCTTTGAGACAGTGTTTAAAAGACAGCAGGGTTGGTTTTGTTCTGATATCTGGTGGTAACTGATTCCAAATTTTTGAGCCGTGATACAGAATACTCGTCTGTGACTGATTGGAGAGCGCTACTGGAAGTTCTAATAGGTCAACACCTCTCAGGTTATATCTTTCGATTCTACGATATCTAAAGTAAAAATTATCAGTGAAATTATTTAGACATTTGTATATAAATAGTGCAGAGAAATATGTATTTACTTCATTTATTTTTAGTAATTTCATATTTAAAAAGAGGTTGTTGGTGTGGTCATATCTTGTCTTTCCCGTAATCGTCCTTATTACTCTTTTCTGTGCGATAACTAATGGTTTTATTTTTGAGGTAGGAACACTGGACCAAATGGTGGTGCAGTATATAATGTTGGGGTAAACCAGTGTGTGGTAGACATGTCGCAGTGCCTCCTTGTTTAGAAGATGACGGGTTAAATATAAAATGCCACTCATTCTGTTTACTTTGTTACACACACTGGTTATATGTTTATTCCATGATAGTTTATTATCAACAGTTATTCCTAGAAACTTTACATTTGTTATCTCATTAATAACTGTGTTATTGATTTTTAATATGCTTGAATTTGGTGGTAATGTTTTGTTTCTGTGGAAAATAATGTAGTTAGTTTTTAAAATATTGAGTGTTAACTTGTTATTTTGTATCCATTTGTTAATGTTTTGTACTTCCTCATTGACAGATGCCATTAAATTACGTATATCTGGGTGGCTTTTATAAATTGTGCAGTCATCTGCAAATAGAATGAATTTAAAAAACGAACTAGAATTAACTATGTCGTTAACATATAATAAGAATAATAGTGGTCCCAGTATCGATCCTTGGGGAACACCGGTTGAAATGTTTAAAGTAGATGAAGATGTATTATTATACTGGACATACTGTTTATGATTATTTAGGTAGGAACTGAACCATTTATTAGATACTCCCCTTATGCCATAATGCTTTAACTTTTGTAGTAAAATATGGTGGTCAACAGTATCAAATGCCTTGCTCAGATCAAGAAATATTGCCACTGCAAATTTTCTTTGGTCAAATGAAGATATGATGTCATATACAAACGATGTCAGTGCTGTTTCAGTTGACCTTCCTCGTCTAAAGCCGTGTTGTGCATCTGTGAAAATATTATGAGTTTGACAAAATTTATATATTCTGTTGCACATTAACTTTTCGATGATCTTGCTGAATGCATTAAGCACTGATGCTGGTCTGTGGTTTTTAAATTCTTTTCTGTTCCCAGCCTTAAATATTGGGGTGACTCGTGCAACTTTCAGGGCATCTGGGAATGTTCCGGTTATAAAAGAGCTGTTGAATATATGCAATAACACAGGAGACAGCAACACACTCACTTCCTTGATGACCTTCATGGGCACTCCATCACAACCAGGTGTAGAATCACGCAGGCTGTTGGTGACATCTAAAAATTCATCTTCTGTGACAAGGTTAACAGAAAAATCTTCCATCTGTCTATTTTGTAGGTACTGACGATAATTATGTTGTTGATGTGTATTTGTTTCTGATAATATATTTGTTATGTTGACAAAATAATTATTAAAAGTATGTGCTATCTCATCAGGACTGCTAAGTTCACGATCATTCAACAGAAATTTTTTACTTAATTTTAGTTTCTTTTCTCTATTTAATATGTCATTTATAATTTCCCAAGTGTCTTTGATTTTCCCAGATTTCTCATTCAACTTTGTTTGGTAGTATTTTGTTTGTGCGGTTCTTATTGTGCTAGTAACCTGGTTCCGAAGTCTGCGGTACAATGTGCCATATGTAATTGGGTGTTTAGCATATTTTCTCTGTACATTTTTCTTTAATGAGTTTTACTATGTCTGGAGTTATGTATGGTTTATGCAAGTGTTTATATTTGTGCTTTTTATATATTAGTGGAAAATATTTATCAAAACAAGGGAAAAAAATTGTCATAAAATTATTATAGCTTACATTTGGATCTCTAGAGGCAAAACCAAGTCCCAGTTGATGTTGAGTAAACAAGTTTTGAAGCAATTTATCTGTTCTGTTGTATACTTCCTAAAAGAAATTATATCAGACTCATCAATTTCAGTTTTACAGTAGTCTTTAAATGAAAAAATGGAGAATACAGGAAAATGATCGGATGTAGTGTCATATATAATGCCATTGAACTTATTTTCCTTAATATTGTTGGACCAGATGTGATCAATAATGGTTGCAGATGTGTTGGTAACTCTTGTTGGTTTGGTAATAGTATGAAAATAAGAAAAAAATAAGAAGAAAAATAATGGCCATCTCTAATTTATCTTGTAATGTAATAAAAAAAAAAAACAAGAGTAAGGAATAAGGAGTAAATAAGAAGAATAATTAACAAGTAAGCAATGAGACAGGTAAGGACAGGAGAGGCAAGGTAATTAAGAACAGGTGTGGCATAAATAGAGGTGAGAAACAGACGCAGGTAAATTTGAGGTCTCTTGAAATAATGTCTCTCTCTCTCTTTATTTTTTGTGTTGGTGTGTATTGTGTGAAGATTATGCTGTCATAGAGAGAGAGAGAGAGAGAGAGAGAGAGTAAATAGACAAAGGCAGTGAATAAAATTAAAGCAACAGAGATTAGGTTAGGTCAGGTTAGGTCTGGTTAGGTTAGGTTAGATTAGGTGCCACTTCAATGCAGACAAACATTTCTATCTGACCTTCTCTTAATGCAAAAACAAACGCTCCTCTCAGACAATGAACATGTAAACACAACCACAGAACCACAGTAAAGGCAGGTTTACAGTTTGCAGCTGGAAATATTAGCTGCTAGAGTAATTGGCTAGATTTTAGTGCCTAGTGGGTGGAAGAAGTAGCCACAAAACAGGACTGACATGTTGGTTTTGTCCAGCCCCTAGCAGCTTTGTTTATACTGTGATGTCACGGAAGGTTTGACCATGTGGGTGTCCAGAGGCAGAGAAGATGTTGGAGCTATAATCTGTCTAATCAAAAGTGACTCCTGGGTCTTGGTTTGAGTACTGTCCAAGGGAATGCGTGGTTGTCAGATCTTGAGGAAAACCGTGAGCTATCCTCGTAATAGAGAGGCGGTGGCGTAGTGGATAAGGTGGTGAGCGTGGGATTGGGCAGACGTCCACACATAGGTTCAAGTCCCACCACGTACCGCCTTGAAACTATGCCATTTGTCGAGTGGTTTAAAGTTACCTACATGTCACCGTGATACCCAGGTTCTAGGTGGTTACACTAAAGATGCATTTGGGTGGTGATATGGGCCCTAATATGGGAACCACTATAAATTAAATTGCCTGCACCAGTAAGGGGTAGAAGCTGAACAGCACTTCCTATACATACTCTTCAAGTATACCTACTGGTGCTATAATAATGTAAAAAAAATAAATAGATAAATAAATAAAAAAAAAAAAAAAGTGGGTTGATCAACATAAAACAAGTATTATTTTTTTTATTTATTTATTTTTTTTATTTATTCACATCAAATCAATTACGTTATCAATAAGCTACAATATGTTTGAAATCCAGGAGCCATTTTAGAGTAGACAGACTATAGTGAGGGACAAATAGCATGTCTGGGACCCAAAAAATGAGTTGTACAGCAAATAAGCCAACCTAGAACTACATGGCATGAGATCGCTGCCACTCTCCGATGACTGCTTGCCGCCATGCAGGGTGTTGCTGGAGGTGACGATTGAATACTTGTCAGGATTTAATTTGATGACAATTGTGCAGTCTTTTGTTAAGGTGAACACTTTTGTTAGATGTAGGCTGCTTTGTGTGAATGTGTTCCAGCTAGCAGGGCTCCCTCCATACTTCTAGTGGCTACCATTTCCAGCCACAAATGGACAAGTGCGAACCCGCCTTACAACCACAGCCACAGTGACACCCCTAACACTACTGCAGCGACAATAACAGGGAAGTAATAACACCACAGCCACAGTAACAGGAAAGGGGAATGCATGTAACACAACCTTCCATTACAGCATAGCGTATTGTAACAGGGAAGGAGAGTAACACAACGCTTTACTTTACAGCTGACCATATCGTTTGCCTCCCACGGGCGGCTGTTTCGTCTGCGGCTGAGGCACGACACCACCACCATCAGCCCCAGCGTGCAGGTCGAGGTGCCACCCAGCTTGGACAGGCTGGACTTCAAGCACCTTTATGAGGGCACTTTGGAAGGTAAGGTACTGGGGTGGGTACTGGTGGTGAGTGTGGGGTTACTGTGGTTTAGCCCCTTCAATAGTGGGATACAGTTTAACCTTGAGATTTGTGTACCATTAGACCATTTTATTGGCATTAGTAAGGGTCTATGGAGGTCAGAAGATTAATGGCCACAGTCTTCACTAGTTTAATCCCCCATAAGTTTCTGAAGCTGTATAAAATCACCAATAGTAACCAGAATGAATATGGGAACGCATCATGGTACTGTGGGGGTTTAATGTGGAGGGTATGACCGGTGCTTTCCTGTCATTTGGTGAAAGTAAGTGCAAGAAATTGGTTGTTTATGAAGCTGTGATGTTGTTTGTGTGTGTGTGTTGTTATAAGGTAAGGCTATAGAGAGACTGTCTAAACCTAACCTAACTTAATCCCTTAGCCAAAACTTTATCTCTACAGTTAAAGGCTACACCTTATTAAGACACTTTTCTCTCACCAGGAGTGTTTTTAAAGGCCATTGTTTATTAGAGGTGTGAAAGATTAGAGTTTAGGGAGGCTGCCTTATCCCTTGACTAGAGATCTCACCACTACAGTTTTCAAAGGCTACACTTTATTAAGACACTATTCTCTCACCAGGAGTGTTTTTTAAAGGCCATTGTTTATTAGTGGTGTAAAAAGACAAGGCCATAGGGAGGCTGCCTTATCCCTTGACTAAACCCTCATTGCAATTTTCAAAGGCTACAGGTTATTAAGACACTATTTTCTCACCAGGAGTGTTTTTAGAGGCCAGTGCTTAATAGAGGTGTGGAAGACAAGGCCATAGGGAGGCCTTATCCCTTGACTAAACCCTCACTACAATTTTGAAAGGCTATAGATTATTAAGACAGTATTCCATCATCAGGAGTGTTTTTAGAAGCCAGTGGTTATTAGTGGTGTGGAAGATCAGGGTACAAGGAGGCTGTCTTATTCCTCTCGACTGAAAACCTCATCACTACATTTTTCAAAGGCCACGGATTATTAAACACAATACTTTTTCGTGTCCCTTTTTATTCCTTCAGATAACTTCAGTACCATTTATTTTCCCTTCAAATCACCTGAGTACCATTTCTTCCCATTGTGACACACATTCCTTCCATTGACTAACCCTTCTTCCTTCTTCAGATCATTTTATCACCCTTTCTTTTCCCTTCAGATCATCTCAACACCATTTCTTTCTTTTCCCCTTCAGGTCACCTCAATATGCATTCCCCCCCCCTTCAGATCACCTCAATGCTTTTTATCCCCCCTACCTTTCAGATCACCTCAATGCCATTCTCTCTTTTCCCTCCGCATCACCTCAACACCATTTTTTCTCCCTTATTTTCCCTTTAGAGCCTTTGGTCAGGTCAGGTGTAGTTCAGGAAGCTTTGCCTTTATATCAGCACTTCCCTGATGTTGTTTCTATGTTACTGTACTCCTTCCAAAAAGTTCTTCGGCTGACTTTCTCTCTTTTTCCATATTTCGTACACTATTACCTTTTTCTCTTGTATCTTTTAATTTTCAGAAAGCAATTGTCATGTAATATTTTCTCTTATGTATGGCCTCTGTAAAATTATTATCCTTTTCCTTATTTCCTTAACACCTTTCTTTCCCGTTCAGACCCTGTTAACACCTCTCCTATCCGCAGGTGACCCCGGTTCCCGTGTGTGGGGTAGTGTGCGGGAAGGGGTGTTTGAGGGGGTGGTGCACAGTGAGCGCGATGGCACCTACTACGTGGAGCGCGCACGCAAGTACTTCCCCAGCCACAATGCCACACTCAAAGGCTTCCACTCGGTCATCTATCACGACCAGCACGTGGGGGACCCTTACCGGCGGCTGCGGCAGGGACACTCCTCTGGCTGTGGCGTGACGGAGGACGTGGCCGCCTGGATGGATGCCGTGCAGAATTCGGCTGACCCTGAGGAGGAGCGGAGAGAGGAGGAGCGGAGGGAGAGGCAGGCAAAGTGGAGCAGCACAAGCAACCAGCACAAGTACAAAAAGTGGCTTGAGGAACATGAGGAGTACAGGATGATGCAGGAGGAGGATGAGGAGGATCTGGAGGAGCCAGGCCTGTATGATATGCCCCTGGAGGACTACCATCCCCACGGCCAGGGTCACAAGTACAGTGAGGAGGCCAACAGTGCCTGGCCACACCGCCGACGCAAAAGGGCCATTGGTATCGGTGTGGGGGAAGACAACAAAGGCACATGTTCTCTCTCCATCCAGACCGACCCTATGCTGTGGCACCATATTTATTTACAGGTACACCTTAGTCGTCCTCACACAAATGGTTTGGTTGTGTCTAAACTCAATATTTCCACACCTACACTTTATTCACTCTCAGAAAAGGTTATGTATCAAATTTCTCAGTATTTCCACAGGTACACTTTATTTACTCTAAGAAATAGTCTCACTATTTCCTCAGATATTCCTTAGTTATTCTCACGCAAATAGTTATGTTTTGTGTGATCTCTCTATTTCCACAGGTGCACCTTACTTAAGCCCATATTGAGAAATGCCTTCCCCTCTCACTAAGACAATTTTCAAAGGCCACAGAGACAACTAGCTGGATTTTTCTAGACAGTTTCTCCTTTTAATAAACCAGAAATCTTGCCAACCTATCACCAGAACCATAATGACACTCCTAAAAACATGAGTATCTTCAACTGGAGCCTTTGGAAAGCAGTGATAGTGAGAGAGCAAGCTGTTTTAGAATATGCACCTTATTCTCAGAGAAACAGTTATGTTGTATCTAATCTCTCACTATTTACACAGGTGCACCTAAATTATTCTCAGACAAATGGTTATGTTTTGTGTAATCTAACAATTTTCTGGTCTTCTTCAGCCTTCATTGGTCTCAAAAGTACTGTATCTGTGTGTTCTAACCTTGAAAAAGTGGCTTGTCAAATTTTTACATCCAGGTTCTCAGTTCTCACTATCTTTCAAGTAATGTCCCTTTGTCTCCACTGTGACTCCACTTCCTCGTCTCAACCCTTGTCTCTTCTGCAGGAGGATGAGAATGCAGAGAAGACCCGAGACGAGATCACGGCTATGATTTCACAGCACATCAAGGCTCTCAACCACATCTATGCTAATGTCAACTTCATCGGAAAGTACAAACACAGGAACATTAGATTTGAAGTCCAAAGAATCAAGGTGAGGTAGTGGTGGTGGTGGTGGTGGGGAGGGATACATGCTACTGGGAGTAGTATGGGTAATTTTTTAGGTTTTCAAGAGTGTTTCTCCTGTTAATAATGTAGAAGTCTTGTCACTCTGCCTCTAGAACTATAAAAACACCTTAAAAAAAACTTATGTAAATTTAAATAAAGCTTTTTGAAGTAGTAGAGGTGAAGCACAGAATTGTTTGAGAAGTGTTTTAGAATATGATCTTAACTTTCACTTGCCACAGAGATGATTAGCCGGGTTTTCAAGAATGTTTCTCCATTTAATAATGCAGAAATCTTGTCACTCTGCCTATAGAACCATAAAAACACCCTAAAAAAACTTGTGTAAATTTAAATAAAGCGGAGGTGAAGCATAGAAGTGTTTAAGAATACGACCTTAACTTTCCCTTCTTAACTTAATCTAACACACAAACACACACACTAACACACTAACGCTCGCTTTTCCTTCCAGATTGATGACGACACTCCCTGCAAATCGTCTCAGGGTGAAGGCAACAAGTTCTGCAAACCCAATGTTGACGTCAGTAACTTCCTCAACTTACACTCGCAGAAGAAGCACGACGACTTCTGCCTCGCTTATGTCTTCACCTTTAGGGACTTCACCGGTGGCACGCTGGGTCTGGCCTGGGTGGCGTCTCCCTCAGGTGGGTCCTCTGAATGTGCTGGTGGTGGTGGTGGGATTGAGTCAGTATGTAGTTTGTGAGGATGAGAAGAGGAAGAGTAGATAGTGGAACAGGAGGAAAACAAAGGAGGAGGAATGGTGGTGGTGGTGGTGGTGGTGGGATTGAGTTTGTGAGGATGACAGGAGGAGGAAGAGTAGATAGTGGAACAGGAAGAAAACAAAGGTGGTGGTGGTGGTGGTGATAGTGGGAAAGGAAGAGGAAGATAAGGAAATAGTTTAATAAGAAGAGGAAAACTAAGGAGGTGGACTAATAGACTAGGACATACATAGTGAGATGAGAAGGAAAGGATAAGGACAAGGATAAATGTAAGTTTCTTCATTCATTTTTTTCTACTTTTTTTGTTCTTGGTTAGTGTCCTTCTTACACAAAAAAATTCATTAATTCATTTTTCTTGTGTTTATTCATGTATTGGTGTCAGTTCTTTTCTTTACTCTTTATTGGTTTGGCTAGTTTCATGAAAAAATTTTCTTCATTCATTTGTTTCTCTCCTTCATTGATTTGTTTGTGTTAATCCTGTTCTTTTACTCCTTTTATTGCTCTTGGCTTGTGTCCTGTAAAGAAAAGAAAAACAAGATCATTCATTCATTTATAAAAAAAAAGAAAAAATTCCTTCATTAATAAAAAAAGTAATTAAGACCTTAATTTATTTATCTTTCCGTCAGGGGCGTCTGGCGGGATCTGTGAGAAGTACAAGACCTACACGGAGAATCTTGGAGGCTTCCGGCACTCTGAGAAACGCTCCCTCAACACCGGCATCATCACCTTCCTTAACTACAACTCCAGGGTGCCTCCGAAGGTCTCACAGCTCACCCTGGCACACGAGATTGGCCACAACTTTGGCTCTCCTCACGACTTCCCTGACTCCTGCAAGCCGGGCGGTCTGCAGGGGAACTACATCATGTTCTCCTCAGCCACTAGCGGAGATCGGCTCAACAACGACAAGTTCTCCCCGTGTTCTATGCGTAACATCTCGCTGGTGCTCGACGCAATCTCTGAGAAGCGGCGAACAAATTGCTTCACGGAGAATAATGGTGCGTTCTGCGGCAACAAGATCGTGGAGGAAGGCGAGGAGTGTGACTGTGGCTACGACATTCAGGAGTGCCAGGAAAAGTGTTGCTACCCTCTCAAAATCCCCGACACCTTGCGGCACGCCAACTCCTCCGCCAAGGCATGCATGAGGCGCAAGAATGCCGTATGCAGGTGTGTGTGTGTGTGTGTGTGTGTGGTGGCTTGGTGTGTCTGTTTATTATTTTTCCCGTTTGATGTCAGTCTGTCTGTCTGTCTGTATGTATGTATGTATCTATCTTTAAACCCACAAACAGTCATAGAAAACCCAGCAACAAATACATTGATTGTAACACAACACAACACATTCCCTAGAGGACTTATAACTGAGACAAGGGACTAAACACACTGGAAATTAACATGGAGCAATTTATTACACAATCTCCATTTAGCCCCCTTGAACACCCATCCCCTTGAATACCTTTATTTAGCCCCCATCAACACCCAACCCCTTGAACACCTCCAATTAGTCCCCTTCAACACCTCTGCTCAGCCTCTTTCAACACCCATCAGTCCTCTTGAATATTTGAACACCCCAGTAGCCCCTCCCTTCCTTCCACAGTCCCAGTGAGGGGCCCTGCTGCAACCGGAACACTTGTACATTTGTGAGCAAGGAGGCCCAGCAGGTGTGTCACATGTATACCGAGTGTGAGGAGTCGGCGTTCTGCGAGGGCAACAACGCCAGCTGCCCCGAACCAGTGCACAAGGAGGACAACAGAGTGTGTAATGAAGGGACCAAGGTGAGGCTGTTTGAGTGTTTGTCTCCATTCCTTGAGCCACACATCAAGCTTCCAGACAGTTTTTTCAGTGCCTGCTGTTGAGTAAGAGCATTAAATGGAGGTGTTCTCCGGCAGGTGTGTATGAATGGGAAGTGCAGTGGCTCCATCTGTCTGGCCAAGGGCATGAAGGAGTGTTTCCTGACATCAGACATAGTGCACGACAAGAAGAAGCTGTGTGAGATCGCCTGTCAGGTGGGAAATGACAGCTCCACCTGTAAGTCCACCTCGGAGCTCAAAGACATCTTTGGCGGCTCTCCTGTGTTTATGCTGCCCGGTGCTCCGTGTAACAACTTCCAGGTCGGTGGTGCTTGCTCGTTGCTTGTCCTTGTACCTAAAAGTATATTCATCTCTAGAGAATTCAGAGTAAACTTGTATTTAAGTCCTGTCCAGACAAGCGGGTGTATCTGTCGGGCAGCATGCTTAGTGGGAAAACTTCTGCAGGGAATGCCTTGTGAATGTTGTTCACACGACAGTTGATGAATTGGCAGGCATGCTTGACGTTGCCAGTAGCGTGTGGAGTGCGATACAATAAGCATGGCACCTACTATTACTAAGAAGAAAATACTGTGTTGCCTGATAATTGTTTTGTGTCTAAACTAAAAGAAAAAATATGGTGCAAAGATTGGCTCAAGAAATGTTAGTTGAGGTCACACAACAATACTTCATGAACTACAAAATGATCATTAAATAGATTTCAAAAATAATATGAGAATGATTGCAAACACTTTTTATATCTTATTCATAAAGTGGAGCCATACTTAATGGAAAAGACAAACATGAGAAACAGCATAACAGCAGAAGCTCGTTTGGAAATCTGCAAATTTTAGCAAAGGGATATTATGTATTCGGCTTTGCAGTACAGTACACATATATATATTCAATTTTGTTGTTAATGTCATCTGTTGCAACGGCAGTTCTCTCATCTCTGCAGCATTGGCCTTCAGTGCTGTTTTGCGTTGGTTTCTATTCTTATAAGAGTTCAGTTTGACATTCCATATAAACATTGATTCTGAGGAAAAAGTTAACTCAACGTGTTCGTCAATGCTTGAGGCTAATAAATTGTAGGTGGCTCAGTAGAGTTCTGTGGATTGGACATGGTGAGATGTGAACCATGTTAGTGATGTGGAATGTGGGAGAGATGCCAGCCGTGGGTTCATTGTATCAATTTTGTACGTCTAGCAGGGTTTGCCCATCAAATGTGCTCATTAGCGGGAATGCCCACCAATCAGGCCCGCTTGTCTGGATAGGCCTTTAGAATTTGTTATAGTGCATTTTCCTTATGATTTTTTGTTTCTAGTTTTTATTCTCGGCTCTTTCCAGTACTTCACACTTTTTTCTTTATATTTCCTTAGCAGTTTTCATTTACTTTGTGGCCGGTGTTACTTGGAATTCTTTTATATTTATATCAACTCTTTTATTGGATGTATTGAACAGCATCCTTCCTGTCCTTTATGGCAGGGCTACTGTGATGTCTTCCAAAAGTGCCACATTTCCCTTATGAATTTTCTTTATTTTTTTACCCTCAACTCTTTTGGTGGATGTATTGAACAGTTAACAGCAAGCATCCTTCCTCTCCTTTTTGCAGGGCTACTGTGATGTCTTCCAAAAGTGCCGGGCTGTAGATGCTGAGGGTCCATTGGCACGCCTCAAAAACCTGCTGTTTAACCAGGACACCCTCAACAGTGTGGCTGAGTGGATCACAGTGAGTGTGTGCTGTGTGGTGTGGTGTTGTGAGGCAAGACTTAGGCATAGCTTGTGTGGTTCATTGTCATCTTTATACAGGGACTCATCAGAATTGGTTACTTTTTTCCTTCTCCTCTTCCTCCTCCTCTCCCTTCTATTTTTCTTCCTTATTCCACATTAAATAGTGTAATTAAATACAAATATCTATGAACCAACAAATCTAATAATGGATGATCTTCCTTTATATTCCTAAATGCTCCTCTCCCTCTCTCAGGTTTGATGGTAAAAGAGAGAGAGAGAGAGAGAGAGAGAGAGAGAGAGAGAGAGAGAGAGAGAGAGAGAGAGAGAGAGAGAGAGTTCTAGCATTCAGAGGAGACATATTTCTTACTTATCCCTACAATAGTTTTAGTTAGATTCAGAAAGTCTAAGGTAGATCTTCATTACAGCAATATTGGTATGGGGTGATGCTGCTTGGTGTGGGCTTTGTGGTGTTCATGGGCGTGTTCATCAAGTGCTGCGCTGTCCACACTCCCTCCAGCAACCCACGCAAGCCACCAGCACGCTCCATCACCGAGACTCTGCGCAGGCCGGTCAACACACTGAGAAGAGTAAAGGTAAGGGCTTGTCTTGTGAATGAAAGGAGAGAGAGTGAGAGTGAGTGAGTGCTTTGATGAGTGTGATTAAGTCCTGTTGTCTTGTTTTGTAGTGAAGGAAAGTAGTAGTGAAAGAAAGGAGATATATTGAGTGAGTGAGTGATTGAGTCCTGTTGTCTTGTTTTGAAAGAATGGGAAGAGATTGATTGATTTAGTGAGTGAATGAGTGAGTCCTATTGCTGCAGTAGAGGTCAGTGTTGCCTTGGAAGGACAGGATTGATAAGAATGTAAGAAAATGAGGGAAGCTGCAAGAGGCTGTCAGAACTACACGTGACGTTCCCTGTACGAGCAAAGTTACTTAACCCGTAAACTGCGCCAAACATCTTAAGATGACAGGTTTTCTGAGCTGCATTTCAAAAGTTCCCGCACAGCCACCGTAAAATCCAATGAACATCATGTGGCAACATCATCCCTCTTTCGCTCCATATAGGCATTATTATCTCAGTCAGCCTTAGGCAGTCATGGAAGGCGGTAATTCATCATCATCTTGCGATGCTGTCCAGCCTCCTGGCTCCCACATTCATGGCCATGGGGGAGGCAGAAGATGTCGTAAAAAGAAGGAGATAGTAAAAAGAAAGCTTGCACTAGGCTCTGATGATGTAGATTATTTACAGCAATCAACTTCTGGTGCTGTGAGAAAGCCCAAGAGATGCCGTAAACACCCTCCTGCCTCTTAAGGTCACGAGCGCGCTGCCGCTCCCTTGCTGCCCGGCAAAGCGCATAATATGCCATTGACACCATCAAATTTTTTACCATTGATTGAAGATTCTGAGGAATCACTCATCACTTTCTGATGATCCACATTGGCAGAAAGAACAGGAAAACGACAGTGGAGGTATAGGAGAAGAATCAACAGATGAGCTGATTGAGGGAGAGATGTCAGCTGATCAGGCACTTCCCAAAGAACTTCAGCCAGCCATCACTGCCACACAATGGTTTTTTTTTTTAATTTTTTGTTTAACTTTTCAGTGCTCTATTTGTCTCCTTTGAGTTTCATAAGATCAAAGATAGTTTTCAAGCAAGTTGATTTTTTGCCATTTTTTGCACACCCTGCAGCTGTCCTGAAATCATAATTGCGCAGTTCAAGGGTTAAATCCATCGATCATCACCATCCGTAAATGTATCTAATCTTCTTTCAAAGCTCCCTATTGACTCAGCACTAACAACATGATTACTGAGTCCATTCCATCCATCAACCACTCTGTTAGAGAACCAATTCCTTCCCATTTCTTTCCTAAACCTAAATTTCTCAAGTTTATTTCTGGATCTATCTTGGCTACTGATCTTAACAACTTTGCTTATGTCCCCTTTGTTATAACCCCTGTACCACTTCAAGATTTCTGTCAGGTCCTCTCATTCCTCCTCATCTTCCTCTGCTGCTTTTTTTTCCCCTCATCCTTTTCTTCTCCTTTCCTATTATTTATTTTATCTCCTCCTTTTCTCTTTTTCTTGATATTTTCTGTTTTTGTTTCTTCTCCTTTGCTATTATATATTTTATCTCTTCTCTTTTTCTTGATATGTTCTGTTTTTGTTTATCTCCTTCTTTTCGTTTTCTTTCATCGTCCTGGTCTTCCTCCTCTTCTAAGGAATGCGATTGAGGATTGGTAAATTTTGTAGTGATGTATGTACTGTGTGCCCTTGGCTTGTGGTGAAGAAACTGATATGAGAGAGAGAGAGAGAGAGAGAGAGAGAGAGAGATATTAACTATGAACTACCCTCCACAGAGACACAGACAGGGCCCAGGTCCCGGCGGTCAGGGTGGTGGTGGTGGGGCGGGGCCGAGCCACCATCACCACCACCACCACCATCACCACCACAACCCACAGCCACAGCAGCCGGGGCCCTCCAGGCAGAGCAGGGGCGGGGAACGGGAACCAGACCGCTCTAAAGCAAACAAGCGGGGCAGTCGGGCATACAGCGACGACCCACCCCCGCCCTACCCAGGCAACCCCAGGCACTCCGTCAGCCCCGCTAACCCTGGAGCGGCGGCCCTCCCAGCGGGGCGCCCCACGGGTCCCACCAGACATGGGTATGGAGAGGGGCGGGGTCACTACAACAGGCCAAAAGGTGAGTGCCTGGGTGCCAGAGTGCCACCTGCCAGCACAGTGGTGGGCAGTGGGGCAGCCAGTGAGACAGCAGCAGTGGTGGCTGGAGTGTTCAGTGCCTGGATGCTGCCAGTGTGTGGTGGATTGCTGAGAGAGAAAGAGAGAGATGGGGGGAGCTCTCTTCTCTTCTCTTCTCTTCTCTTCTCTTCTCTTCTCTTCTCTTCTCTCTCTCTCTCTCTCTCTCTCTCTCTCTCTCTCTCTCTCTCTCTCTCTCTCTCTCTCTCTCTCTCTCTCTCTCTCAACCAACATAAACACTCTCTCCATGCCACACACTTCACCAACATAAACTCACACTACAGTCCACCCCACACACTTCACATACCAGCATATCACAGGTTCACTCTTTACTCAGTCTAATAATTATCAACATTCCAAGCTCTCGTCTCACTGGCTGCCTTGCATTTACCTGCCACTTCCAGACAATGATCTTCAAGCTTCGTTTTTTGTGATTAATGCTGTGACTGTTCCTACTTCTGCTATACAAGTTATGTTACACAGACCATTTACAACTCATGCATATTGTGATTCAGTAGTTGCCATAAGTATACATTCCGCACCATGCTAGACAGTCAGAAGGTGTATATTGCTCACTATTTGTCTTAACCCCTTCAGTGCTGTGATGTGTTTCCATATTCATTCTGCTTACTATCTCCCACTCAGTGAAAGAAATGAAACCTGCCTCCCACTCAGAAAAAAGTAAATAAATCTACCTCCCACTCAAAAAATAATTAAAACTGCCTCCCACTGCAATAGAAAGAAAAAACAGCTCCTTCACCCTACATCCTTAACCCCTTCAGTGCCAAGATGCATTTCCACATTCATTCTACTTACTATTTGGTGATTTTATACAGCTTCAGAAACTTATGTCAGAAATTAAAATAGTGAAGACTGGCCATTAACCTTTTGACCTCCATAGATCCTTCCTAATGTCAATAAAATCGTCTAATCTTACCCATACTCACGGTAAAAATGCCTCCCAGTACTGAAGGGGTTAATGCTCTCTACTAATCAGCTCTTAACTCTCACAATATCCACCAATGAAACTTTTTTACACATTTATACTTGTCCTGCACATTCATTAGTCGAGTAGCATGCAGACATTATTTTTTTTTCATGAGGCAAGCCAGGGCATCTAACAGTCCTTGTATCCACTGGTGGTGAGTAACTGTTCATTCCTTGCTCCTTACTGTCACGGTGGAAGGGAGAGGTTAGCAAAGTCAGAACGCAGTATGTTATGAATGTGTGAGAGTGTGTGAATGTGTGTGAGTGTGGTTCTAGCATGTGTGAGAGAGATGATAAGACTACAAGTATACAAAAACACATCAAAACACTCAAAAAATACATGTAACTCAAAAAAAGAGTAAACAACACACTCTAGATACTTAAAAACATGAGTACTAAACTCTTAAACTCTTTATCATATTTGCCATGTGTATGTTTGACTACTAGTGGACTGAATGTAATGAATGTATAAAAGCAATGCAAGTGTTGAAGAACGTACAAAGGTGATTAAAGTTACTGATGGATGTAGGTGTTCTTTCAAAGGATTTCTGTACACTTTATGACCTCTTTGTCCATGGATAGTGAAATCAGTCTTATACTGGAGATGCATGGAAGATAGAAAAAATGTCCAGTTTAGCAAAGAAACTTGAATAAACTCCTTGAAAATGAGAGCAAAGCATTTTTAAAGTAGCTCAGGAGTGGAGGAAGAAAGCCAAGATAGGTTAGAAAAATGCCCAGTTTAGCACAAACTTGAATAACCTCTGAAAATAACGAGAGCCAGGCATTTCAAAGTTTTCAAAGTTGAACATGAGTGAAGGGAGAAAGGCAAGGTAGGTATGCCACACCATGCTTATGTAAACACTGCACTACATGTTCTGCCAAGATAGACACACAGACACACACACACAAATGACTCACCTTGACACCCACTCTGCCTCTCTGCAGCGTTACTGAACCCTCAAACCTTCCAGATGTGTTCTTGACCCACCACGGACCTCGCTGGTGTGAATATTAATCTTGTAACCTCCATCCAGTGTGTAAGTTTACCTGTAGTGATTAGAGAGGCACCTTCATGTCACCACTGGGTTATAGACTAGTGCATTGGTGATTACTGGTGTGTAGGCCTTCCCCACGTCACCACAAGAGTAAGGTTGATGTGTTTATGTGCTGCTAAAACTCATATTGGTGTAGTGAAGGTAATAATATGTGTTCTAATGTGTTTGTCTTATAGCAAAGCACGGCTGAAATACTGAACTAATGCAGCTCTCTTAAGGAAAGCTCTCATCATCTTAGTGAAGTTTGTCAGCTGCTGGTTCAAGATTTGCTGAACTAAAACTAATGACATTCGCACACAAACTCTCGGCTCCTATGGTTTAATTCCCATATCCATTCACTGTGTTATGTGTCTCAGTACATGTTTTGGTCTAGTCACAGCTGTTCGCAGTGTTGCCTTTGTGTCTTGATTGTCTATTAGTCACTGGGCACTTTACTCATCTCACTGGCTACTTTATGTCACATCACCTGCATCATTCACTTCATGGCAGCCTTTATTTACAAGCCTGGTAACTGATCTATGCCAAGTAAAGCTGTAGCAGAAGAAACAAAATAGTAATAATAAAGTGCAAAGGATACTGATAGAAAAAACACCTGATAGAATGTTAGTTGAAGCAAAGCATCTGGGAAAGCATTATATATTTAAGCTTGATAACTAAATCATGTCAACTCAGGCTGTCTGGTGAGAAAATAACCATAAAGTGAATGATGCAAAGGTCACTGATAGAAAAAAAACATCACCTGATAGAATGTTAATTAAAGCAAAGCACATGGGGAAGCATTTAAGATGTGCTGTGCTGTGCTGTGCTGTGCTGTGCTGTTGGGTGCTTCTCAGACACACTAGAACCACACACAGACACACTGATGGCACAGGTAACGGGTGACTAACAAACAGCCTTAGAGATAACCTAGTGAGAAACTATTAGTTAAAGAAACAGCACTGGCCCAAATCACTCACCTCTCACCTGCTCTCTGTTCTAACACCTTACAGGCGGGAGACGACACGAGAACTCAGCAGTATAGTGTCAGGTACGTGTGTGTTCGTCGGCACCTCACCTCCCTGGGTTGTCTGTCTGTGCATGCTGGGGACTCTCTCTTCTGCCTCTTGCATTGAGTTCTTTTAGGTTCTTCCCCATTGTTGCCAGTTCATTCCTGTGATAGAATTTTGGTGTTAGTTTTTGTCTGTCCTTTGTGTTTTTTAAGATAGTTGATACATTGAGATTTTAGTTTTTTTTATGCTTTTTTTAGTGACTTTCATTTTCCCAAGTTGTTCTGTTTCTGTATAAAAATTGATGTATTGATTTTCTCTTTGAAATGTGCCATGACTACAATATTTTCATTTTTATTTTTATTTATTTATTTATTATTATTATTATTTTTTTTTTTTTTTTGCCAGTTTTGTTAGTTTTGAGTTTTCTGTGCTGTTTTGTTCTTGTATCCTTCACTTGAGACAAATCAGATATGAATGTATGTATTAGTTCATGTGTAGTAATAATAGCATTAGATTCTGTGATAGAGGAGGTGAGTAGAGGTCCCTTACTTTGTATCATCAAAATATGATTAAGTTTTGTGATGTGTGTCTTTGTTGCCTTTCCTTTGCCTGCCAAGCTCATCTCTGCTGTTCATCACCCCTCTGTCTGTCTCACTCTCCTTGTACCTCGTGTAAAGCAATTAATCAGTCAACATATTGATTCATGACATTTATATCCATTAACATCATTGCAGTAATCTGAAGTAGTAATATCATTCTACAAATAAAAGATGAAATGTAATCAAGGTACAAATGAAAGACAAAAGCAATAATTAGTTTGACCAATAGATACAAGATTCACTCAAGTTTCAACACTAACACATGTTGTGCCTCCTTGCAGCCAGTGCCCCACCTCTGGAGTTGATTTGTGATAGTAATGTTGTAAGTGGCCATCCTGTGGGGCGCACTCGACTGCCACTCACCAAACGCAACCACTAACCAGCCAACCCGCCTCCCTGCCCACCCTGCCGCCAGCCGGGGCCACCAGCCGGCCTGCCAGCACTCCACACTGTCCTCCCCGTACAATCCTGGAGCAATCAAAGACGCTGCAGGCCACACCAGCCGCCACTGGGACACCGGCAGGTCGCAGGAAGGCATGGCTGCCCTGACTTGACTCGACTCTTGACACTGGAACGAAGCGGAATGAAGTCGGCAGTCAGTCAGTCAGATTCCGAACAAAATGGAACAGAGAATTTTAATAGGCGGACATTGTTTTGATCCTGACCGTCAGCGGTGGAAGGAGGAGCCATGAGTGTGTCAGGCCTTAGTGAGAAGTTATTAATGGTTAAGAGTCTATGTTGAAATGTTGAGTGGAGGAATGTTACTGTGACGAGGCCTCTACAGAAGGGCAGTGCAGTGAGTGAACTTTTGTTGTCTAGTGTCGATGGTGAGCTGCAGGCGAGGTCTGCTTTAAGGAGTGGCGCCAGATACACGCCTCCCTGCGACCAGAAACCATGCAAGAATAAGGTGCTTCTAAACCTTTATTTTTTGTTTGTATTTGTAATGGAAACCATGGGACAAAAGGAGCACAAAAGCCTCCAGTGAATGCAAGCCACAGCACCAGTTCGTGAAGGCAAAGCGTGTGCAGCACAGTTGGCCCAAGACAGCCCCTGGACCACACACTCCCCTCCCTACCACCCCTTGTAGCAAACACATTGTACAGCTTCCCGAACCGGCAGCGTCCGGAGGGTGACGGTGACCGGGGGATGGCCCAGACACCCGCCAGTTTATATCCGTTACAGCCACCATTTAATTTGAACCTTTTTTTAGGAGCTGTTCACAGTCAAGTTCAATTTTTTACTACATAATTCCCTCTAGACAACCGCATTTACCGCAGATGGCTTTAGCATAAGATTTTGATGTGTGCGTGTTCTTGGCGGAGGTCAGCACGTGTGGGGGAACGCAGGCACGTGTCAGGCGGCCAAGACACGGTTTGTGAAGTGGTGACAAATCTAACCTTGTGACCTGTGGAGTGTGTGGCAGTGGTATGCTACTCCTTGCACAGCTACTACTGGTGTGCCTGTGTGTGTGTGTGTGTGTGTGTGTGTGTGTGTGTGTGTGTGTGTGTGTGTGTGTGTGTGTGTGTGTGTCTGTCTGTCTGTCTGTCTGTCTGTCTGTCTGTGTGCACCTGTGTGTTCATCATTCAGTCAGTCAGGATAAATAGTACCATTTTATATTCCCACACAGATGGTTGTATGGAACTAACAGCCAAGGCTTTTTATCACTCAGGTTAGAGATGACGTGTTTGTATGATTTCCCACCAAACCTTTACCTAACCCCAGCTTTGTCCCCTACCCCCTCACTATTCCTCACTATCCCCTTACCATCCCTTATTAATCCCAGCCACCACCTTCACTGTCTTCCCCTAACACATCTGCCCCATCCCTGTCTCCTCCAAAGAATGCATCTACTCATTTTTACATCAAAGCACTATCTACACTTCCTCCATCTCTCCTTGTTTACCTCCAATCAACACATCATATCCAGGTACCACTTCTCATTCCTCTAAGGTAAACTTCTCCCTGTCCTTCCTTATCTTTACCTTCTGCAGTTATTACCTCTCAGTCTTTATCTCCCCTTAACCATGTCTACCTACTCCACTCTATCTCCCTTATCATGTCTACCTACTCCACTCTTTTCTTCATATTCCATCAAGCCATCTTATCTCCCTATCTGCAACCAGTACTCTTAATCTAATATGTCTGTCTATCCTTACCTACCCTTAAAGCACTCATATACTCAACACATCCTATTCTCTTACATTCCATCGACCCATCAATCTTGTCTCCCTATTTGCAACCATTACCTTCAATCCAATGTGTCTCCCCATCCTTACTTCCCTGTACCATTATGTCTACTTGCTCCCATTGTACTCATGTACTAGTCAACACACCCTTTCCTTCACATCATCAACCCATCAAATTTTCCTCACATCTCGTCAACCATCCATCTCATCTCCCTATCTGCAACTAGTACTCTCAATCTAATGTATCTACTCATCCTTACTTCCCCATTATGTCTACCTACCCTTAATGGACTCATACCCTCAACCCTTTCCTTCACATCCCATCAATCCATCACCCAAACGACTATACAAAAGACAAGTGAACATAGTGAATACATCCATCACTAATTCAAGGACAGACTGAGGCTCATTAACTGGCCTGTCCTTGTGTCATCCTGAGAGAACCTTGAGATTAATATTTCTACATGATAGCTACTGTCACATACCACTACCACCACCACCACCACCACTTCTGCAGTCACGCCTACCAAAGCTCCCCCTCCCTGTTTCCCCCAAGGCAGCCGTCACTAGCCATCTTTTGTGGTGAAGAATTTACAACCACTGGTGAGCGCAGATGTGGGCCTCAGTTTTTTTGTGGGTGAGTGAGTATATGTGTGTATGTGTGTGTGTGCGTGTGTGAGAGTGTAGTTGGTGTCAAAATTAAGGTGACATACTCTTTTCTACAGTGTCCAGTATCTCATTCAGTCTGATTTGCTTATAATCTTACAAAACTTCACAATTCATAGATTTTTTTGGCTGATCTGATAACATGGAATTAAAAAAAAACACTACAAACATTGCTAGTGCGTTTGAGGTTACTCGACTTTTGACTCTGACTATATATATGTGTGTGTGTGTGCATGTAGTGTGAGAGGGCAACAAAGACCACAAAAGACATACCTAAGCCTTGCCGTGCTCCACCAGTGCCAGAAAGGAAGCATCCTGGCCTCTACACACTGAGGTAGACAGTGGCAGGGAGCTTCCTGGACGCCGGGGCCCTGCGCTCACCAGCCAGCCAGCCACCTGAAGTGTGTTGAAAGTGTACATGTGTAAGACAAATGGAAGCAACATTTTTTTACAATATTCCACTAACTTGTGTTGTTAAGAAGCGATGCACTCATGTTACCGTGGCCCTGTGTCATGCATTACTCTGTGGGCCGCCCTCGTCCTTCTCCCCCGTCCTCCTCCTCTTCCCTCGTCACCGTTGCCACTATCCTCTACATCAGTGGTGACGACGCCATCGCTTCTTGTCTGTTTCTTTGAGATTCTCCAAACTCGTAAGGCATTCCAAAGATGACCCAACTCTGTAGCGTGTTTGCCGTTCCTCCCATTTAGTGTTTTATTTATATTCCACCAGCATTTAGTTCCTCTGTATCTAGAATGTACCTATTACTAATGTATGTTCTTGTACTTTTTTATATTTTTTACTTGTACATTTGTTTTGATTCCTCTGTAACTGATTATAGGCAAGTCTGTGAATGTTAGGAGCCTCAGACTGCCTGGCCCGGTGCCCCCCCCTCAGCCATATCACACCCTGGGGCGCTGAACACTTGGCTTGGGTCACAGTCGGGGCTCTTAAGGTTCCTGAGTGTCCTGCCAGTCCTCCCTACTCTGACTGCTTCTTGTTGTGTGGCCAGCAGGGGGAGTGATTTCAATAACGTTTCCTCAATTGAGTGAAGAGGTTTGTTATGTCTTGTCTCGTTTTGTCCTGTTTTGTTTTTATTATTTTTTTTTCGTCTTGTTCCTTCACTCTTTTCATTGTGTGGGGCTTGTGAATGAATCTCTTATATAACTTGATTAATTTTATACAATAACTTGATTCATTTTATACATTCTTATCTCATCTTTCTCATCCTCCTTGGTCTCCTCCTCCTCCTCTGTATCCTTATCCTTATCCTTATCCTCTTCCTCCATTTCTTGTGTAACTTGATTCATTTTATACATTCTGATCTCATTATCATCATCCTCCTTGGTCTCCTCTTCCTCTTCCTCCTCCAGAACACCCAAGTGGCCTTTACAAGCAAAATTCATGAAACGGTACCACAGGCCAGTTGTCCATGTGTGTAGTGAAAAAAAAAATGGTCAAATGCCTTTCTTTTTTCCATGCCTTTTTACTATGCCTTTTTTCAGCCTTTTTAGCCTTTGTGTGGCTTAAGACTTTACCGAAGGCTATTCTAATAAGACTTATCAATTTGTGGTGTATTTTCTTAGTTTTTTTTCTTGTTTTAATTCTTTTATACTCATCCAAGACTATTTTTTAGCCTTTTTTGATGGAAATGTGTTTTTTTTTTATGCTCAGTGCTTTATCATTTGTACCGTTTTAATTTTTGAAAAGTTTGAAAATAAATAACTTCGTCACATTTTTTTCTTTTAATCTTGTCATTCTTCACCTGTCCAAATGATTATTACATTCTTCACCTGTCAGTAATTAAATCTCATCTCTTTTTTTCTATTCCATTTATTTCATTCTTCTGTCTAGACAATTCTTACAGTCTTCACCTGTCAGTAACTAAATCTCACAGCTCGTATTTTCTATTTTGATGACAGGAATTATATTTTTTGTTGTTCTGTAGCAGTGTGTTTGTCTTGACGGTAACTAAATCATGCCACTCTTCGGCCATTTATATTTCAAAGACAGTCTACCTTGAATCATTCTTTCATTCATTAAGTTTCACCATCACTCGTCTCAGTAACTAAATCGCCATCCTGTCTTAACGTTAACTAAATCACGTCATTCTTTGCCCTTTTATATTTCGATGACATTCCTTATATTTAGTCATTCTTTTGTGGTTTATTAAGTCTCACCACTATTCATCTTGGTGACTAAATACTCTACCCACCTCAATAATATTTACTCACCATACAGTTCTGATTACTCCATGACTTAATGCACCACAGAATTTATAGGGTATTACAGGAGCCACAAACCTGTACTCACCCTCCCCTACCCTTATACCCTGGAGGAGAACGCTCACCCCCATCACTCATCCCTCACCCTCTCCCGTCACCCAGCGCCTGCAGTGTATGCTTGATGCGCCGGCCATGTAGTAGGTTAACACGTTTCCCTATGATATGTAGTTTGATCATTGTTACAGTCATTACACTCTTGGTATGAACATGAGTGTCATCCTTTCTTTGAACTCAGTGTTTTATGATCACTCCATATGTTTAATAAATAAATGATGTGTGCTTTTTAATGAAGGTTTGCTTGTCTCTTTATATCCTTCCAAGGGGGCATTTGATATTGTGTTTGTCTCTGTATTCTTAGCCCTTTGACTCTAAACCTCTTCAGTATTGGGATGTATTTTTACCTTGAGTTTTGGCTTCTTCGTATTCTTAGCTTTTTGACTCTAACCCCTTCAGTATTGGAACATATTTTTACCTTGAATTTTAGTGAAATTTAAGACTATTTTGTTTGCATTAGGAAGGGTCTATGGAGGGCAGATTAATGGCCAGACTCTTCACTCTTTTAATACCCCTCCCCAACATGAGTTTCTGAAGCTGTATATAATCAGCAAATAGTAGGCAACCAGACTGAATGTAGAAACATGTTCTGGTACTGAAGGGGTTAATGGTATACTGTACATAGCCATTTTATTTTCAGTAATCTTTAAATTTTTGCTCATTTATTAAACTACAAATTCATAAAAATATATATATCAGGTGTTCAAATCTTTATAATGACGGTAACTAAATTACAGCATGTCATTATTCTTTGCCTTTTCATATTTGGATGGCTGTCCTTTTTCTAATGTCATTCCTCAGCAGTTTAATAAGTTTCTATTGCTGTAAAGTCTACACACACACTGGGTGACCAGCAGACGATCGTGGTGAATTACACACACACACACACACACACACACTCATTCGTGGTAATACTACCGCCATCATTTTGTGTGTGATACAGCCCTCTCTTTCTTTCTTTTCCTTTTCCTCTGTAACCTAACATAGCAACACGTCTCACAACACTTGCTTTGCTGGTCACAACAGTCTGCCACAAGATTGGAGCAGCTGCCTTCACACTCATTGATGCCCTGAATAAATAAAGACAGGTGAAGACATGACACACACACACACACACACACACACACACACCAAACCACCTGTATAACGTAAAAAAGAGCCACACACACACACACACACACACACACACACACACACACACCACGTGTATAACGTAAATAAGAGCCACACACACACACACACACACACAACCACGTGTATAACGTAAATACACACACATACACACACACACACACACACACACACACCTGTATAACGTAAGAAAGAAAGGAAAACACACACACACACACACACACACACACACACACACACAGCGTGGTCCTCCTGTCTCACCGCCACTCAACGACAGCAGCACGAGAATGTACAAAAAAGGGCATGCAGGATCATCCTCGGCCCTGCTTACACTAACTACGACCACGCCCTGACCACTCTGAACCTTCCCAGACTGTCTAACAAACACCGAGAAGCCCTGGTAAAACTGGGCAGAAGCTTGTGACGTCACTCGAGACTTCGCCACCTTCTCCCCCCCTGCCACCCCTCGCCCTGTCCACACCACACGTCACAATAACGTCCTCATGCCCACGAGGGCCACTAGAACTGACCGCTATAAAAACAGCGCCACACCCACCATGGTACGAGCCATAAATCACTAGGATAGAATACTAGACATACTGTAAGCCCCCCCCCCACTATGTATATTTTCAGTATGTATGTACTGCAACTCCTAATAAACCGTATATTATTATTATCATTATTATTATTATTATTACACACACACACACACACACACACACACATCACCTGTATAACGTAAGAAAGAGCAACACACACACACACCACCTGTACAACGTAAGAAAGAGCAACACACACACACACACACACACACACACACACACACACACACACACACACACACACACACACACACACACACACACATCACCTGTATAACGTAAGAAAGAACAAAACACACACACACACACACACACACACACACACACACACACACACACACACACATACATACATACATACATACATACACACACACACACACACACACACACACACACACACACACACACACACACACACACACACACCTGTACAACACACACACACACACACACACACACACACACACACACACACACACACACACACACACACACACACACACACACATCGAGCGGGAGGGAGGGGCCAGGTCTGGGTGTGGGTCCAGCTGGCAGTCGTCCCCCGTGGATGACATATTTACGTTAACTAAACCATTTTGAAAATGACGATTCTCAAAAAGGCAGCTGGTCATGAATGCTACACAAATTCTGACTTGTTACCAATCAAAACTAATCCCTAAAATATAAAATTATTGGCGAGATAAGGAATAATAGAAATATTTCAAAAATAACGTAAATAAAAGTGTTATAACATCGACATAATTAAAAACAATTCTAAAGGCCACTAATCTTATTCAACACGATCGATAACACTTTCTAAAAATATGAACCACTTCTGCAACACATCAAAACTTGGCAACACGCTGAAGTAATAAAATAAATATTCGATATTATGTCACTTTTACACTTTTCAGCGGCGCTATAAATCACTCAAAGTCGTCACATCTCACTAATCAGGAGCGAAAACAAACTTTACCAATCATAAACCATCTTTTGAAACCATTCTCACTTCATTACAAGCTTGAATAAAAAAATAAGAATTCAGAGATGGAAAATTTGGAGACGATATCTGGCTCTTATTTAGGCCATAATAAGCTTCAAAATCTACGTATTTCACCCAACAGACGCATGAAAAACACTTGAAACACGACTAGATATGTCTGGCAACCATAAAAAATTACTTACAAGCCAAAATAAATAAACTGAGAGCAATAGAAAATAATGCCGGAATTGAAGAGCCGGGAGAGGAAAAGCAAGATGGCGCCGGCTGATGACGTCACGCGGGGAGCGAATGACGTCACGCGGGAAAATGGCTGATGACGTCACGCGGTTGCCACTGCTCCCCCTCTTAGCATCTCTAGGCCTTTACCATACGCAAATTAGGTAATAGTGGATGTATCTCAACAACCAACATGAAAGACCAAGCCAGCAGCTCCACTTTGTGACGTGTCTGATATATAATAAGTGAAAGATGAACGAAATAATGGCCGAGAGATAAGTAGTGTCAGTGGTTTAATCGTTTATTTAACATTTACTTGTCATTTTCGGTATCTACATTCCCAGCAGGTGTCCTGGAGATTGGCAAGGCAGGGCTGGAGTGGGTGGGGACGAGTTGTGACGGTCAAGTATTGAGTTGTAAGGGTCTATATTTGGTAACATACTGTTTGCCTTGTTTACTGATCTGTGATGGTTCATTAGTTGGTGTTTCGTCCTGGGGGCTGGCAACATTAGGCTAAGACAAGACACCACTGTGAAATATACATAATGAGTTATACATTAAATATATTACTTACGTTTCCTGATGAACACTGTCCCTGGCCGAATGGACCGCCTCAGCCTTCTTTGCCAGCGCACACACACACACACACACACACACACACACACACACACACACACACCGCCTTAATTAATTGCCTTCAACAGTGTCCGAATAGTTAACCTTTGCTTACTGAGCGGCCACCAACATGCCATTCTTTTTGTTACTCACTGTTCTGTCTTTCCTCTAAGTGTTTCACGTTCTGCCAGCGCGGCGCCGCACACTTATATACAAAGTTTTGTGGGATGGGGCGGGACGAAGCGGCTATTACGGGGCGAGCAGGAGTTTCACCACCTTAAGTATTGCCACTTGCCACAATCAACACTATTATTCTCGGTGTGTAAGTAAGAAGCTTTTCATTATATGTAGCAGTAGTTACTGACCCGACCACCTGCCGTCACCAAAAACTTAAGGACTGCATTAAGTAATCTGGAGGGAGGGTGGTTGGGTGCAGAGGGTTGCGCTGTTGCCCGGATCAGCGTTGCCAGTTACCATATTAACTAACTTAATTATTATTTGAAAATTTGCTACCAGAATGATATTTAAACTACTTCACTACTGTTGCTGCTGCTGCTGTCCTCCGTATAATTCGCTGCGTGACTCACTACCTTGTGCACAACGAAAAAGAGGTTAGAAGTACGAGTCACCCCACGCACTGACAGCTGTGGTGAAAGGAATAAAAAGCTAGGAAAGGAGTTATATCTCGTATTTTTGGACTTAGAAAAGGCGTATGATAGGGTGGACAGGAAGAAATTGTTGACATTACTAACACACAGGAATGGAGAGGAAGATAGCGCAGGTGATGAGCAAGCTGTACGAGAAGAATGACGTCAAGTTCACAATAGGAGACATCAGTACAGGCTGGATGTGAAGAATAACACTGGAGTAAGTCAGGGATGTGTGATCTCTCCAACCCTATTCAATAGTCACATAGAGGAGTTGACAGCGAGGATTAGGATAGCAGGGAGGGGAATCAAATTAGGGGATAGGAAACTAGGCCAGCCCATGATGGCAACACTGTGCTGATGGCAGAGAGCAATGAGATGGAGGAGTTATTACAGGTAACTATATAACATTTATGGAAGAGAGTGGAATGTCAAGTGTAGTGCTAGAAAATGCAAGGTGATGGAGTTTAGTAGCCATGTGGAGGGACAGTGGCTACTAGGGAATGCATGTCAAATACCCAAATATCAAGGTAAAAATGCGTCTTAGTATTGAAAGGATTAAGGGGAGGCAGGATAAAGGATTTCTCTTCATATCCTTCTAAGGGGAAAGGATACTGATCAGTTTTGTCTCTTCATATCCTTAACTCCTTCAAAACTGAGACGCATTTTTACCATGATTTTTAGGTATGATTAGACGATTTTATTTGCATTAGAAAGGGTTTATGGAGAGAAGAAGATTAATGGCCAGAGTCTTCACTATTCTAATCCCCACACAAATTTCTGAAGCTGTATAAAATCACCAAATAGTAAGCAGAATGAATATGGAAACGCGTAATGGTACTAAAGTGGTCAGAGAGTGCTATACAAGCCACTATGGACGATGAAAGAAGGTGAAGGTAAAGAAAAAAAGACGGAAAAGTAAGTTAAAAGAAAAAATCATAAAAAAGACAAGCGGAGTAAGAGAAACAGTCAATACTAGAAATAAAGTATATAATGTTAAGACTGGCAAATTATCAAGACAGATACTAACACAATCAGTAGAGAAAAAAAAATCGTAAATGAAACGCCCCCGAGCTTGCTTCTCAATATTGATCCGACACAACACTGGAAACAACAACAACAACAACAACAACAACAAGACGAACAAGACGAGAACAAAAGCAAAACAAGAACGTACACGAACCACACAAAAAAGGAACAAAAGAAAACAATATGTACACAAGAAAAACGAGACTACAAAAAAGAAAACGATCTCAAAATGGTAATGATAACGAAGATGATCAAGAAAAAGAAAACGAAGATAATAAAGAAAAATAAAAGAAAAGTACAAGAACACGTAGAATAAAGAACAAAATAATGATGACTGTGTGTGTGTGTGTGTGTGTGTGTGTGTGTGTGTGTGTGTGTGTGTGTGTGTGTCGCGTGGCTCTGGCGGTGTGCGGCGTTCAGTGTGGCAGCGGCGGTGAGGGGGAAGGGGTGCCAGTATTGACTTTGCAGTGCCTTGTGTGGTGCCACGCTGCTGCTCCTTCTTCTCTTCCTCCTTCACGAGTGTCTTATTCCCTTTGACGTCTATTCTTCCTCCTCCTCCTCCTTCTTCCTGTGGTGTTTATTCCTTCTTTTCTTCTCTCCTTCCTTCACGAGTGTTTTCTTTGCTGTAGTTTCTATTCCTCCTCTTTCTCCTGAGTTGTTTATTCTTCCTCCTTCTTCTCCTCCTTCACGAGTGCTTCCTTTCCTGTGGTGTCTCTTCCTCCTCCTTTTCTTCCTCAGTTTCCTTATTTATTGTACTGCTGTTGGTTCTCTTATTTTTTCCTCTCCTCTCTTCTTTCACGTGGTTTTTTTCCTCTCTCTTTTTTTTTCTTAATTTTTTCTTCTATTGCGTTTATTCTTGTCTTTTTCCTTCTGTTGACTTATTTCTTGTATTACTGTTTGACTTTCTATTTTTCTTCTTTTCCTCTCTCTTCTCTTCTTGCGTGTGATTTTCTTCTCTGCGTCTTCTACTGGTGATATTTTCCTCTTCATTATTATTGGTCCTCTTAGCTTTCCTCTTTCTTTAGTGTTTCTCCATTTGTCTTTACCTTCCTGTCTTCTACAACTTCTTTCACATACTTCCTTATCAAACTTCATTTTAATTCCACCTTCTTTTCACTTCTTCCTTTTCGCTTTTTCAACCTACTTTTATAAAAATCTACCAACTTCCTAATTCAACTTTTTTTCGTATTTCTTCTTATAATTCTCTTCTTTCTGCTTCTCTTCTTTCACATACATCTTTATTATCGTACTTCACTTTACTTCCACCTAACTCCTTTCACCTCTTCTTGTTTTGCATCTCTCTCCGTTTTTCTTCATATAATTCTCTTTACATTTTTCTTTCCTCGCTACTTTCATCTTCCTTTTCCCTCGCATACCACTACAAGTTACCCTCTCCCCCCACACCACCACCACCACTAACACCGAGGGACAAGAATGAGCAGTGAGGGTCTTAATCTGAGGGGCGTCTGGAGCTAACGTGACTGTCTGCCTGGCTACCGTGGCACTGGGAAGCGAGGTGAGGTGGCACTGTACACACGCAGCTAGCACCGTATAGTAAGGTGAGACTCTTCCGGTGTGTGTGTGTGTGTGTGTGTGTGTGTGTGTGTGTGTGTGTGTGTGTGTGTGTGTGTGTGTGTGTGTGTGTGTGTGTGTGTGTGTGTGTGTGTGTGTGTGTGTGTGATGGAATGGGAATTGGAAGGGAAGGAGAAATGTTTATAGAAGTATGTTAAGGAGAGAGAGGAAGAACTGGAAAAGGAAGTAGGGAAAAGTAAAAGCTAAATAAATAGGTAAATAGATAAGATAACCGTTGAATGAAGAGCAATGAAGAAATAATTGGAATGAGGAAGTGTGAGAAAGTAGATAAAAAAGAAGTAAAGGAAGAACAACGAAGAAGTGAAAGGAAGACAAGAAAAAAAAAATAAGAACAAGCTCAATTTTCTAACACAAATAAACAGAAAAATACGTAAATTAAAACAAAATGAACGAATAGAGAGAAAAAAAAACATACCCCCATGAAAACCCACCCAATCATCTCTGAGCCCTTTGAAGATAAAAAAAAAAATAAAAACAAAAACACATCAGCAGTTTTCTAACACAAATAAATAGAAAAATACGTAAATCAAAACAAAATGAAAGAATAAAAAAAAAAGGATAGCTAATGAAAACCTACCCAATCATCTCTGTGGCCTTTGAAAACAGTCATGAGAGAGAACAAAGCATGACCCAAAATGAACAAGAGAAGATCGTGATATGGCGCAGCGCAGATTGGAGTAACTATTATGCGTCTGTGTCTCTCATTTCACCTTTGTCTTTTTTCTTTTTTTTTGTCTCGAGTCTTAGATTTTAAAGCATGTGAGAGAGCAATTGTCTGCCAGTCTCACTCACGCTACTCTCTCTCTCTCTCTCTCTCTCTCTCTCTCTCTCTCTCTCTCTCTCTCGTTGCAGTAAAAAACAAAAACGATTCAGAGGAAATCTTAAAAGGAGAAAATAAGAAAAAACACTGGAAGAAGAAGAAGAAGAAGAAGAAGAAGAAGAAGAAGAAGAAGAAGAAGAAGAAGAAGAAGAAGAAGAAGAAGAAGAAGAAGAAGAAGAAGAAGAAGAAGAAGAAGAAGAAGAAGAAGAAGAAGAAGAAGAAGAAGAAGAAGAAGAAGAAGAAGAAGAAGAAGAAGAAGAAGAAGAAGAAGAAGAAGAAGAAGAAGAAGAAGAAGAAGAAGAAGAAGAAGAAGAAGAAGAAGAAGAAGAAGAAGAAGAAGAAGAAGAAGAAGAAGAAGAAGAAGAAGAAGAAGAAGAAGAAGAAGAAGAAGAAGAAGAAGAAGAAGAAGAAGAAGAAGAAGAAGAAGAAGAAGAAGAAGAAGAAGAAGAAGAAGAAGAAGAAGAAGAAGAAGAAGAAGAAGAAGAAGAAGAAGAAGAAGAAGAAGAAGAAGAAGAAGAAGAAGAAGAAGAAGAAGAAGAAGAAGAAGAAGAAGAAGAAGAAGAAGAAGAAGAAGAAGAAGAAGAAGAAGAAGAAGAAGAAGAAGAAGAAGAAGAAGAAGAAGAAGAAGAAGAAGAAGAAGAAGAAGAAGAAGAAGAAGAAGAAGAAGAAGAAGAAGAAGAAGAAGAAGAAGAAGAAGAAGAAGAAGAAGAAGAAGAAGAAGAAGAAGAAGAAGAAGAAGAAGAAGAAGAAGAAGAAGAAGAAGAAGAAGAAGAAGAAGAAGAAGAAGAAGAAGAAGAAGAAGAAGAAGAAGAAGAAGAAGAAGAAGAAGAAGAGAAGAAGAAGAAGAAGAAGAAGAAGAAGAAGAAGAAGAAGAAGAAGAAGAAGAAGAAGAAGAAGAAGAAGAAGAAGAAGAAGAAGAAGAAGAAGAAGAAGAAGAAGAAGAAGAAGAAGAAGAAGAAGAAGAAGAAGAAGAAGAAGAAGAAGAAGAAGAAGAAGAAGAAGAAGAAGAAGAAGAAGAAGAAGAAGAAGAAGAAGAAGAAGAAGAAGAAGAAGAAGAAGAAGAAGAAGAAGAAGAAGAAGAAGAAGAAGAAGAAGAAGAAGAAGAAGAAGAAGAAGAAGAAGAAGAAGAAGAAGAAGAAGAAGAAGAAGAAGAAGAAGAAGAAGAAGAAGAAGAAGAAGAAGAAGAAGAGGAGGAGACAGTGAGTGTAGAAATCAGTGGAGAGATTATAAAGAAAATGGAGATGAGTGGCACGAAAACTGATGGCTTGTGGTCATGAGAGAGAGAGAGAGAGAGAGAGAGAGAGAGAGAGAGAGAGAGAGAGAGAGAGAGAGAGAGAGAGACGTATTAACTGATTGCTACTTTTAATTATTTTTTTCTTATCTTTAACTTCAATAAAAAAAGGAGGAAAAAAATGAAAAAAAAGTTAATGTATTAGGTATTTTCTCTATTTTTCCCTTTTTTCCCTTAATTTTCCCTTCATTTTCCGTATTATCTACTGTGAATGCATTTTTTTCCATCATAAACTTTAATCTTAAGAAAAAAAATGAGGGACTGTTCAGCTCTCTCTCTCTCTCTCTCTCTCTCTCTCTCTCTCTCTCTCTCTCTGGCCTTAATCCCAATTTTTTCCCTTTTCCCTCCCCCTTATCATCTTTTTTCCTTCCCTATTCTTTGTTCTTCTTCCTTTCCTTCTCTCCATTTCCCTCTTTATCCTTTTATTTTCTTCTCTTCCTTTGCTATCTTTCTTCTCTTTCTCTTTATCCTTCTCTTTCTCTTTTTCTTTCTTTCTCTTTTTCCTTTCTTTTTTCTTTTCTCTTTCTCTTGCTTCTCTTTTTCTCGCTTTCTCTTGCTTCTCTTCCTTTTTTTTTTCTTTTTTTCTTCTCTTCCTTTCTTATTTTTTTTCTTCCCTATTCCATGTTCCTTGTTCTCCCTGTTCCCCTCTCTCCATTCCCCTTTTATCCTCAATTTCCTTCTCTCCCTTAATCTTCATCTGTGTTTATGTCTATCTTCACAATTTCGTTTTCTTTTGCACTCTCTCCCAT
Organism: Portunus trituberculatus; assembly: GCF_017591435.1. NCBI lineage: Eukaryota > Metazoa > Arthropoda > Malacostraca > Decapoda > Portunidae > Portunus > Portunus trituberculatus. The sequence continues at coordinate 5,552,372 of NC_059267.1, forward strand.
TTTCTTTATCTAGTTCTTTAGTTTATTGTTTATTACGAATTTTATCTCCATTTCTTCTGTTTCACCTTCTTTTGTTCCTCTCCTTTACTTTTTGTCTCTTATCCTCCTCTTGTTCTTGTTCTTGTTCTTTCTCCTCCTCTCCTCCTCTTCCTAATTTCTCACTTTCTTCATAAGTATTTGCATCTTTCATTTTTCTTTCCTCATTTCGCTGACCTTTCCAAACCTTATTTCTTCCAACACATTTTCTCAAACTCTTTATTTCTTCCTCAGAAACCTTTTTAAACCCTTATTTGATCTCATAGACCTTTTCACACTCTTCGTACAATTCCTCAGACCTTTCCAGATCCTTATTTCTTCCTACAGACCTTTTCAGACCTTCATTTTTTCAACAGACCTTTTCTAGATCTTTATTTCTCGTGAAACCCAATTCTCGACCTTTATTTCTCCTCACAGATCTTTTTTAGACCTTTATTTCTCTTCACAGACCTTTTCAGATCTTCATTTCTTTCTCACAGACCTTTTTAAACCCTTATTTTATCTCAGACCTTTTCACACACTCGTACAATTCCTCAGACCTTTTCAGACCTTTATTCCTTCCCACAGTCCTTTTTATGCCATTATTTTTCCCCATAGACCTTTTATAGATCCTTAATCCTCCTCCATTTTAGACTTTCATATCTTCCTCACAGAACTTTTCAGACCTTTATTCCTCCTCACAGACCTTTACAGACCTTTATTTTTCCTCACAGACCATTTCAAACCCTTATTCTTCATCACAGACCTTTACAGATCTTTATTTTTCCCATAGACCTTTTTACAGATCCTTAATTCTCCTCCCAGACCTTTTCAGACCCTTAGTCCTCATCACATACCTTTTTTAGACCTCGATTACAAACCCTTATTTCTCGTCCTTTTAGACTTTTATTTCTCCTCAAAGACCTTTCTAGACCTTGATTTCTTCCTCCAGACCTTTTCAGATCCTTATTCTTTCCCACAAGCCTTTTCAGACCTTCATTTATTTCTTTAGACTTTAATTTCTCCTCAAACCTTTTTTAGGTCTTGGTTTCTTCCCACCGACCTTTATAAACCTTTAATCCTCCTCAGATCTTTTTCAGAACCTTAATCCTCCTCACAGGCCGATCTAACCCCACAGACCACCATCCTGCAGCCCCGCCATGGAGTATATACAAATCGTGCAACGTCCACCCTTCTCCCATCGCCCCTACGGCCTCCTGCGGTCACCCTACACTGAACACCCAACCTGCTCTGTCCTCTGCCACCACCCCACCGCGCCGCACACCCACCGCAGCCTCATCCACCTCACCCGCGCCTCATGGGTGAGTGGAAGAAGTGGAAGAGTGAGGAGAGGGAAGAATAAATGCAGGAAGTGGAAGAGTGAGGGGAGGGAAGAGTGAGGGGAGGGAAGAATAAAGGGAGGGAAGAATGAGGGGAGGGAAGAGTGAGGGGATTAAGTTTTGGACAAGGTAGAGTGAGTTTTTTTTTATGTAAGAGGGGAAAATTAGCCAAGGGAAGCATAAAACGAAAGAAAAATGGAGCTACTTACTTGCCAGTCCCCTTGCAGAAAGAAAGTTAGCCAAAAAAAAAAAAGGATAAATGTCTTGAAACCCTCCTCTTATTAATCACTTCAGTTTCAGGACGCGTTTCCATATTCATTCTGGTTACTATTTGGTGATTTTATACAGCTTCAGAAACACATGTTGGGATTAGAATAGTGAAGACTAACCATTAATCTTTTGACCTCCATAGACCCTTCTAATGCAAATAAAATCATGTTACACACAAAACTCAAAATAGAAATGTGTCCCAGTACTGAAGGGATCAAGAAATGCGTCCCAGTACTGAAGGGATCAAGAAATGCGTCCCAGTACTGAAGGGATCAAGAAATGGGTCCCAGTACTGAAGGGATCAAGAAATGGGTCCCAGTACTGAAGGGATCAAGAAATGCGTCCCAGTACTGAAGGGATCAAGAAATGCGTCCCAGTACTGAAGGGATCAAGAAATGGGTCCCAGTACTGAAGGGATCAAGAAATGCGTCCCAGTACTGAAGGGATCAAGAAATGCGTCCCAGTACTGAAGGGATCAAGAAATGGGTCCCAGTACTGAAGGGATCAAGAAATGCGTCCCAGTACTGAAGGGATCAAATGAAGTTACATCATAGGAAGCTGGGAATACAGAAGCAGGCAAAGAGTTCTAGAGTTAACTGTGATGTCATTTTCTATTTATCGATTTATCTTTTCATTTACGATTTTTTTTTTCTATTTATTTATTTATTTATTGTACGCATTTAATCCCAGCTGGCGGAGGTGCGCGCGCACATGAGCCGGGCAGGGGCGGCCCTAGCAGAGACTGACCTGGAGACTGGGGATAGAAGAACGCCCTCCAGCCTCCCCTTCACCCCCCTGGGCACTGAAGGGCTGCAGGTACACACACACACACACACACACACACACACACACACACACACACACACACACACACACACACACACATACATACATACACACACTTGTAATCTTCATACAATTTTCATGTCACGCGTATTATGTTTGAGGTCCACGCAAACACGCGCGGGTGCACACGCACGCACACAGACAGACAGACAGACAGACAGACACACACACACACACAGGTACTATTATTGTTATCTACCACAGGAGAGAGAGAGAGAGAGAGAGAGAGAGAGAGAGAGAGAGAGTATAAGATCAGAACTGCTTTTAATTAACAAACGAAATTAATGTGTGTGTGTGTGTGTGTGTGTGTGTGTGTGTGTGTGTGTGTGTGTGTGTGTGTGTGTGTGTGTGTGTGTGTGTGTGTGTGTCCGTCAGGTCAACATTCCCGAGGAGTTCCTAGCAAGGTTCGCCAGGTCAGACTCAAGACCAGACTCCCCCGCCCCGACCCTCCTCGTCCACTCCTCCCGCCTCGCGCCCTTCAGGAGGTGAGTGTGCTCCTCCTCCTCCTCCTCCTCCTCCTCCTCCTCCTCCTCCTCCCCCTTTGCTTTTTTTGTTATTTTTGCTGTCCTGTCTGTCACTGGTATAGTTAGTAAACAGTCTCAACAAACAAACAAACAGCCTAGTAAGAACCTCATGATCTGTCGCTGTTTGTCTTCCTTTATATATTCCTCCTCCTCCTCCTCCTCCTCCTCCTCCTCCTCCTCCTCCTCCTCCTCCTCCTTCTATTCTTCTTATTCTCTTCCTTCTATTTCCCTCATTATCCTCCTCATTCGCCTTCTTTAGTATTTCTTTGCATTTATCTTCATGTTTTCCTCCGCCTGTTCTTTTCCTCCTCCTCTTTCTCCTCCTCCTCCTCTTCTCTCCTCCTCTTTCTCATCAAATCACTATACTCCTTCTCTTCGTATTTTGTCACTTTTCTCCTCCTCCTTCATTCCTTTTCTCCTTTCTAATTGCCTTTTCATTTCTTTTTCTCTTTCTTTTCTCCCTCCTCTTCTCCTTCCTCCTCCTCCTCCTCCATAAACATACTCTTAAGATTGTTAGCTGCACGCCTGCTACTATTATTTCCCTTCCTCCTCCTCCTCCTCCTCCTCCTCTTCCTCTTCCTCTTCCTCTTCCTCCTCCTCCTCCTCCTCCTTGTTCGTCGCATGCCAAACTAATCTAACGAGGAGAAGAAAGGAGTGGAACATTTTACGATCATCTGCACTGACTCCGAATTTCTGTCCAGCACGAACATCCTTATATCCTTCACCACTGTTTGTTCTCCTGTATCCTTCCTTCCTTCATTCCATTCCTCTTCTAATCTTTCAGGCCTCTTTACTCTTCTCGTCCTTCCTTCTCTTTTGTTTAATTCTTTCTTTATGTATTCTTATTTTAGTTTTTCTTTATCCTTCCTTCCTTCCTTCCTTCCTTCACTCATTCCTTCCTTCATTCAGTCATTCCTCTAGTATCTATTTATCTGTGTTCACTATTTTGTATCCTTTTTTCCTTCATTCATTTCTTTCTCCTCCTCCTCCTCCTCCTCCTCCTCCTCCTCCTCTTTACAGTACACGAAAGTCCACAGCACCAACACGAGAGAGAGAGAGAGAGAGAGAGAGAGAGAGAGAGAGAGAGAGAGAGAGAGAGAGAGAGAGAGAGAGAGAGAGAGAGAGAGAGAGGTTGTTAACTTTTAAAACCAGTATTATTTTGTCGTGATTTTGTTTGTTTTCGCTTTGTTGCTTTGCCGGATCGAGATTTAATGTTTGTTTGTGTTTGTGAGTTATGGCTTGTCATTAAGAGAGAGAGAGAGAGAGAGAGAGAGAGAGAGAGAGAGAGAGAGAGAGAGAGAGAGAGAGAGAGAGAGAGAGAGAGAGAGAGAGAGAGAGAGAGAGAGAGAGAGAGAGAGAGAGAGAGAGAGAGAGAGAGAGACAAAGGAATAAATAAAATAGTAATCACAAGCACAACAAAAAATAGTAAAGAAGAATCCATCCCAATTGTTATACTGCTACCACTACTACTACTGCTGCTACTACTGCTGCTGCTCACTGCTACCACTACACCACCACCACCACCACCACCACCACCACCACCACCACCACCACCACCACCACCACCACCACCACTGCCACCACCACCACCACCACCACCACCACCACCACCACCACCACCACCACCACCACCACCACCACCACCACCACCACCACCACCACCACCACCACCACCACCACCACCACCACCACCACCACCACCACCACCACCACCACCACCACCACTGCACCACTGCCACCACCACTGCCACCACCACCACCACCACCACCACCACCACTACTACTACACCACTACCACCACCAATACCATAATCATACCACCATTACTGCTACTACTACTACCACTACAACTATTACCACTACTACCACTACTACTACTACTACTACCACCACCACAGATGCGTCACCCCGGACACACTCGAGCCAGTAAGGAGGCCACGCCCGCCATCCTTGCGCCGCGCCACCAGCCTACAGGACCTCGCCGCACGCCACGCCCACGCCCACCCGCCCGCGCCTCTACCTGGTGGCTATTGTTGTTGTTGTTGTTGTTTTTATTCTTTCTAATCATGTTATATTTCTCTTATCACGCCCCCCTCTCTCTCTCTCTCTCAATGATTCTGTCACTTTTCTATATAACTCGTGTCTTTGTGCTCAAGTATTCACGTTCTGTTATGAAATGTTTGTTTTTTCTTTATATAATCTACATTGTTGCTCATTCATATCCTTGTTTCTTGCATTATCATCTCCCAACCTGTGTTTTGAAACGTTTCGCCTTTCGCCTTTTTCTAAAGTGTGTTTCTCTCTCCCAATAACAAAGATATCTTGTTAAATTGTTACTAGAAATGAAAAAAAACTTCCTTTAAATCTTTACCACTTCAATGAGAGTCTTTAGAGAGAAGGATTTTCAGTTAATTTGCCACTGGAATCGTAAAAACATTCTTAAAACTCGTACCAATTGAAATAGAGCCTTTTAGGGTAGAGAAGGTGCAAAGCAGGAGTGTTTCAGAATACGAGTACAACTCCGTGCTTTGAACTAAGTCTCGTATTCTCAGACACTTCTGTGCTTCACCTCCACTATTTCAAAAGGCTTTACTTAAATTTACGCAAGTCTTTAAGGTGTTATTGCAGTTTTAGAGGCAGAGTGACAAGAATTGTATATCAGCTGGAGAAACACTCTTGAAAACTCCGCTAATCATATCTGTGGCCTTGGAAAATAGTCGTGGTGAAATAGCAAAGCGTTTTTAAGTGTGTTTTTACGGTTCTAGATTAACAAGATTTCTACATCATTAACTGGAGAAACACTTAAAAACCCCGCTAATCATCTCTGTGGCTTTGGAAAATAGTTGCGGTGAGAGCAAAGCGTTTTTCAGGGTTTTTTTTCAGTTCTAGAGATGGAATGACAATATTACTACAACATTAACTGAAGAAACACTCTTGAAAACCCCGCTCTTCATCTCTGTGGCCTTGGAAAGTACTCGTGGTGAGAGCGCAAAGCATTTCTGAACATTAAGTTTACTCAAGTTTTCCCTTCAGGTCGCGGCGCGGGTAAAAGAAAACAGGGACGATTCGAGGCAGACTTCACTACAAAGCTTACCAAACAGCTGGATTTGGTGGCGAAGGGACAGCAACAGAAACAGCAGGAGCAGCAGGAGACAGCAAAGGGCCAGCGACAGCAGCAGCACGGAAAGAAGAGTGTCGGCAGAGGGGCCAGAGGGAAACTAAAAGCAGAGGTGAGATCACGTTTTGTTTGGTGTAGTGTGCCCTGAAATATGTGATAGAAAACGTTCTCTTTTCTCCCTTGCAATCCTCCCCCTCTCTCTCTCTCTCTCTCTCTCTCTCTCTCTCTCTCTCTCTCTCTCTCTCTCTTTTCCTTGCTTATCTTCTTCCCTCCTTTACTCGTTAACTCCCTCTCACATTTCTTTCTCATCTCCTTTTCCTTCTATCTTGGTTCCGTTCACTTTTCCCTTTTCCTCACTCTCGTCCCTTCTCTCCCTCCTCTTTTCCTTTCCTTTTTCCTCTCTCCTTTTATCATCTCTCACTTCCATATTTCCACACTCCCTTTCAATCTCACTTGGCATCTCTCCTCCTCCTCCTCCTCGTATCCCACTCCCTCCCCGTTCCCTCCCTGCTCCCTTCCGTCAGCTGTGTCCATCTCTACGTAATGAATGTTCTGAAACGAGTGAAGTCCGCGTCAGCTTGTGTGGGGCGGTGTGTGTAGCTAGTTGCCAGTGACTGATGGTGACTATTTGTGAGGTGTGGCTGGGCTGGAGACACGGAGAAACACTTGAGGGATGATTTATGATGCACTGAGAGAAGAGATGCTTGGAACGGCTGTGACTGAGAATGTGTGAGGGTGTCAGGAGGGAGTGAGTCAATTGGCCTGTATTTTTAACCCCCATCAATACTGGGACACATTTTACCTTGAGATTTATGTACGATTACGCCATCTTATTTGTATTGGAAAGGGTCTATGGAGCTCAGGAGATTAATGGCCACAGTCTTCACTATTTTAATCCCCGACATAAGTTTCTGAAGCTGTATAAAATCACCAAATAGTAAACAGAATTAATATGGAAACGTGTCATGATACTGAAGGGATTAAACGCTTTGCTCTCTCACCATCACTACTTTAGTTGAATATGTTTATGTTTTTAAGTCATTTTTATGGTTCCGGTGATGGATTAGCAATATTTCTAGGTTATCATAAAGAGAAACTGTCTTGAAAATCCTGCTAGTAGTCTCTGTGGCCTTGAAAAACTGTCATGGTGAAAGAGCAAGACGCTTCTGGATGCGGGTGTAGCCTGCATTCAAGAAACGTTTTGTTTTCTCACCACAACTAATTTCGATGGCTATAAAGATGACCAGCCGGATTCCCAAGAGTGTTTCTCCTATTCATACTGTAGAAATATCATTAATCTGTCACTAGAAAGGCAAAATCGCTCTTCAAACTCCTATAACTTCAACTAGACCCCTTTGAATGTAACAGAGATGCAGCGCAGTGTTTCAGAATATGGCCCTTAGAAGGAGGGTAGGAATGGATACACAGGACAGGAGAGGAATAGAGGATCATGGATGATAGAGGAGAGGAGCGAGGATGTGTAAGTGTCAGGAGGGAGTGTAAAGGGAAGAGGATGCTGGAAATGGATCTACACGATGGGGTTGAGAGAGAAGGCATGAAAGAGGGTTTATGAATGTTGGGTGTGACTGAGGAAGGTGTAAATAGATAGTTCAAGGCTGATATACAGTTTTGATACCTGACGGGAGGAGCTAAGGAGGAAGAAGAAGAAAAGAAGAACAAGGACAAGAACAAAAACAAGAACAAGAAGAAAAAGTAGAGGAGGAGGAGGAGGAGGATGGCTTGTCAAAGAAACAGCTGAAGGAAAGAAGATAGACCAGTCCTTTGTCATCTATGAGAATCACAGAACATAAAAAAAGTAAGATAAGTAAAACATAAAACATGATAAAATACAAAACGCAGCGTAACCAAATGCAACTCGTGGTAAGAGCAGAGCGTTTCAAGAGCACGGATTAGTGACGCTGTTAACAAGACTAATGCCCATATTCAGACTCGCCTTGCTGTCTCACCACGACAGTTTTCCTAGTCCACAGAGACGACTGGCGGGTTTTCAAGAGTTTCTCCTTATAATCTAAAAAATCTTGCCAGTCTATCACCGGAACCACAAAAATACCCTAGAAAACATGAACATCTTCAACTACAGCCTTTGGAAAGGAGTGATAGTGAGAGAACAAAGCGTTTAACCCCTTCAGTGCCATGACGCGTTTCCATATTCATTCTGGTTACTATATGGTGATTTTATACACCTTCAGAAACTTATGTGAGGATTGAAATATTGAAGACTGTGACCATTAGTCTTCTGACCTTCCTAGTGTAAATAAAATCGTCTAATCGTATCTACAACTCATGGTAAAACAGCGTCCCAGTACTGAAGGAGTTAGGAATACTGGTGGTGGTGGTGGTGGTGGTGGTGGAGATGGTGATGGTACTGGTAATGTACACAACACTCCAACAGGCGGCGCTGACATTAAACCAATTATCTCTTTAATTAAACGATTAACGACATCTCTCATGGAGGCAATTACCCTTCATAGTGCTGCTAATTCAATTCTAACGACTGGGACGCCTCCGGAACAACCTTTTAACGTGTTATACGCACAGTGTTTCGGTGGTTTGCCGAGACTTCAAACAGGCTGTGGTGGCTCTTGTTGAATAAAGTGAAGATAGGGAACAGTACTCATGAAGGAAGAGGTTTACACACACACACACACAAACACAGACGCAAACTTACACAAAGACAGACAGACAGACAGACAGACAGACACACACACACACACACACACACACACACACACACACACACACACACATTAGCGAGCCTCAGGTAGGGAGGGTTAAGTAATCACACCTGATAACTCGTGTCAACATCACCATCACCATCACCACCACCACCACCACCACCACCTCCATCATCACCACGATAGAGTATTGAAAGTCTGAAGGGGGCGCCGCTCCCCACTACCTACTACCCACTCCCCATTTTTTCCCTCTTCCTCTTCACACCTTTTAGATTTAACACACAAAATTTCAAGATAAAATAAAATGGAACTAACGTGTGTGTGTGTGTGTGTGTGTGTGTGTGTGTGTGTGTGTGTGTGTGTGTGTGTGTGTGTTCAGGGGGTGAGGTGGTGATGAAGGGAAGGGAGAGGATGAGCATTTCTCCTCAGTCTTGCATCCTTTCTGGTGAAGACAGGACCTACACACACCCTATCCGTGTCTTAGCGTCCTTACTGCCTGTGTCCTGCCGTCCTGCTGTCCTGCTACCCTGCTTTCCTGCCCTGCCTTATCCTGTACTCGCATCCTTCCTTCCTTCCTTTATAATCGTATAAAAGGAAACACGTGCCAAGTAGTAAAGAGAGAACAAGAAAATAGAAAATAGAAAACAGTGAAGGATTCGGTCTTTTTTGTCCTTAATGCCAGTGTCCTTCTCTCCTTCCCTCCATCAGTTTAAATGTCCTTCCCTCCTTTATCCTGCATCTGTGTCCCTCTTTCCCTCTCTCCTTCCTTCCCTCCCTCCTAATTGTAAGAGAAAAGATAACACGCAGGAAAATTAAGTGACAAAACCACAAAAACAAAAACTCATTAAGGACTCCAAGTGAAGGAGGGGCGAAGGATACACAAACACGTCCCTATAAAAGCGAGAACAGCACATTTAGGATTCCAAGTGAAGGAGAGGTGAAGGATACCAAAACACGTGCCTATCATTCAAGTATGCATACAAGTAATCCTTCAGGCGCCCGACGGAGGCAAGGCAAGGAATGCAACACTCACCACAGACTCCAGGGCGCGGCGGGGGCTGGCTTAACCTCACACGGGGCTTCATTCCTTACACGCCGGGTTATTAAGTACACCACACACTCCTGCATAGACCCCAGCAGGAGGCGGCGAGTGGTGAGGCGTCCCGGGGTGCTCGTTTACTGCAGGAGGTCCGCCCTTATCTCCTCCAGGCTGAGGAAGCGGCGGCGATGGGCGGGAGGGCCAGGCAGGCAGGGTAAACTTCACACTCGTCTCCTGTTGCCTTCCCGCACACGGCCGAGACACTGGCGGAAGAAGCGAGTCTGCCAGGTGTCTCAGGAGCCTCGCAGTGAAGTGAAGCTGAACCCCGCGAGTCACGAGTCACTGGCGCGGTATTTGAATAAGAGGCAAGACCGAGAAACAAGCGGGCGTGAGGCGAGGGCGGTGAGGGCGGAGAGGGCGGTGAGAAGGCCACAGGGACGCCGCCAGGAGTGCCCCACGAGAAGGATGCCGATAAGTGAGTGGAAAATTGTGCTGCGGGATAAAACACGGGAAGGAAACGAGGAGACTGCAATGGTGACGCCTGGCAACTGTCCCGGCGACATGGCGGTGACAGATGAGACACACGTTGCGCACCACTCCGCCTCGCCATCTAGCACGATTCCTGCGCTCTCTGCCACACAACCTACGCTCTTCAAGCCTCTGAAGGATAACAAGTGCTACAGTCCTCCTACAAAGATTGAAATAGGACGCGAAATCAACCCATCGCTCCCTGACACTCAAAGTTCGTGGTGCTTCCCTGTTCTGCCCGGGCGGTGCGTGGGGAGGCGCGGCTCTCCAGTGCGCAGCTCTCCCCGCGCAGCCACGCACCACACACTGCGCTTCGAAGTGGTGGTGGAGAAGGCGAGGCTGCATCACAGGTTTCTGAAGGGCGAGGAGCCACAACACGTGACAGCCTCACCTTGGAGCAACCAGATGTCTTCAGAGTGCCAAGCTGAAAGTAGCGAGGCACAAACAAAACAGCGACTTTCCACTACTACTTCTACTCCTCAACTCAAGTTTCTGCCGCTTAAACTATCCCACATTCACCTTCGGGACATCTGGCAGACTCACGCGGCTCAAACACCACCCAACACCACCCAAAACACCACGGCAACCACCTGCACAACCACCTACCAACAAACACACACAGAAAACAAAGGCGACGGGAACAAACCTGAACGAACACCACTGAACACCAAGGAACGAGAGGAAAGATCGAGCAGCACCACACTTATTGGCCCTCACGAGACTGCTGGAGAGGCTGAGGCAGAGGGACATAGCGTGGACTGCCCACATGACCAACAAAGTGCAAGAGAGACAGTGGTGTATGAGATCGACTCGCCAGACACGGTACCACTGACACACGCCACTCTGAAAGCCAAGGAGAAGTTTATGAGACCGCTACGAGGGAGAGACCGCACTGATCTCTCCCAGCAGACCGAGAGCGAGACCGAAAGCGAGAAAGGCGCCAAGAGTAAGAAGAAAGCGAAAGACGAAGGAAAAACCGCGGGAGACAAACCAGGAAGAACAAATCGCAAGAAAAGGACCCAAATGTAACGGAGCTCAGAAAAACCGACATTTTCAGCAATGACATCATCTCGGAACTTCTAAAACTGTACGTCCCGCGAAGACCAAGGAAGAAAACCCAACAGGAGGAAGAGGAGAAGACGAAGAGGAGTAAGAGAAGGAAGAAGAGGAAGAAAGGAAGCAATGAGCGGGGGAAAGAACAGCGAGATAACCTTCTAGTGTCTCTAAATCGTAACACTGCCTTCTGGTACGACGTTACTTCGAGATTAGCGGTCGTGAGTCAGAGCAAGCACGACACTACGACCTCAACCCTCCCCTCGCTGCCTCCCACGACCACAAACACAGGGAGGAAGTTCAAAGCAGCGGTTATGAGTCTCAAGAACGAGGGAAACTTAGAGAAAACAGGAGGAGGAGGGGAAGAAGTTGAAGAAGGGAAACTAACCTCACTGACTTCCTCCTCTTCCCCTCGTCCTCTACCTCCCCTCTCTGCCGCCAAAGTCCCCTCTAAATTCTACACGGTTGCCTCGGCCTTCG
>NC_059267.1:5566780-5571780 GCF_017591435.1 Portunus trituberculatus
TAGAAGGTATAATGAAAGACGAACAATAAAAGAAAAAGAAAAAACAAAGAAAGCAAAATAAAAAAAAGATGAGAAAAGAAAGAGGAAAAAGATAAAAGAAAACAAGAAAATGATAGGAAATAGAGAAAGTGGAAGAAAAGGAGTAAATTCTCTAAACATTAAAAAAAAGAGACCATTGAATATTCTCTCTCTCTCTCTCTCTCTCTCTCTCTCTCTCTCTCTCTCTCTCTCTCTCTCTCTCTCTCTCTCTCTCTCTCTCTCCTGCTGCAGAGTATAAGAGTGGAAAGGCTGCTGGTGGAGGACTTCAGAGCCGCCCTTGGAGACGCCCTTGGTGGTTCCCTGGAAGAGGAGCAGCTGCAGCGCCTCACGGATCTCCTGCCACTGCCTGACGAAGCAATGGATAAAGACTTCTTCGTTCTTGTGGCCGCCTTTGCCGAGCGCTTCTTCTGTTATGGTGAGTCAATTGTTAATGGTGAGTCAGTTGTTAATGGTGTAAGTTGTTAATGGTGAATCAGTTGTTAATGGTGTAAGTTGTTAATGGTGTCAGTTGTTAATGGTGAGTCAGTTGTTAATGGTGTAAGTTGTTAATGGTGAGTCAGTTGTTAATGGTGTAAGTTGTTAATGGTGAGTCAGTTGTTCTTTGGTTGTTTTTTTTCCTTTTTCCTTTTTTTTGGCGTTTTTCTTGTTTTATTTCTTTTTCATATTTTGCAAGGTTTCTATTTTTTTCTCTGTTATTTTCCCTTCCTTTTTCTTTTCCTGGGAGATTTGTGTGTTATTTTCCTTCTTTTCTTTTCTCTTCGTATTTGATTTTTCTCTTTTCCTTTCTTTTCCCCATTTCTTTAACTGGACGTTCTTTTTACTCCTACATTTTGCATTTTTTTCCTCATTCCTCCTTCCCATCCACCATTATCATTTCTTCCTCCTATTCTTCTTCCTCCATCTGTGTCACTTCTTCCTTCACCTTCATCACTTCTTCCTTCGTCTTCCACCACCTGTTCTCTTTTCCTCCATTACCTCCACCTCCACCACCACGTCACAACCACCATCACCACCTCCTCCTTCTCCTCCTCCTCCTCGTTCTTTATTAATTCATTTTCCTTTTACATAACTCCTTCTACCTTTAACAAGTCCTCCTCCTCCTCCTCCTCCTCCTCCTTCTTCTCCTCCTCCTCCTCCTCCTCCTCCTCCTCCTCGTCCTTTATTAATTCCTCTTCCTTTTGTATCTTTCCCTCTACCTCTAACAATTCCTGGTCCTCCTCCTCCTCCTCCTCCTCCTCCTCCTCCTCCTCCACTTCCTCCTCGTCCACAGAGCTCCTGGCGGCCCCTGACGTGGAGGTGGAGCCACGGGATTTAGTGGAGCAACTTGATTTTCGCCAGCTGACAGAGAGGCTTGAGGGAGTCACACTGGACCAGCGCTTGCACCGCCTCCTGCTCACCATCAGGGACCTGGGGTAGACCTCGCCCACGCCCCTGCTTCCAGAAGTCCTCAAGAGTCCTTCAAAGTCCTAAATTCCTCATGTCTTTTGTTTTCTACGATTCCTGTTGCAAGAATCCTTTGAAGTCCTAAGTTTTCATGTTCTTAGTTCTCTAGGATTCCTACAACAAGAGTCCTTTCGAGTCCTAAAGTCCTCAATTTTTTTTATACATCCTTAGTTCTCTAGGATTCCTGTTCCAAGAATCCTTTGAAGTCCTAAAGTTCTATGTTCTTAGTTTTCTAGGATTTCTACAACAAGAGTCCTTTGAAGTCCTACTGTTCTTTGTCACGTCCCTAGAAATCCTATCTCTGAAGTCCTTACGTCGTTTCACTATACTTCCTTTCACCTGTTCCTTTCTTCCTTCTTCATTGTTCTATTTTCTCTCCCTTCCTTCTTTCACCTTCCTTTGTGCCTCTCTCTCTCTCTCTCTCTCTCTCTCTCTCTCTCTCTCTCTCTCTCTCTCTCTCTCTCTCTCTCTCTCTCTCTCTCTCTCTCTCTCTTGTGAAATGAAATGACAGATGGAAATAAATGAATAATGAAAAATAAATTAATGAGGAAAAGATAATGATAGTTTTATTTATGAGGATGGAAGGAATACGCTCTCTCTCTCTCTCTCTCTCTCTCTCTCTCTCTCTCTCTCTCTCTCTCTCTCTCTCTCTCTCTCTCTCTCTAATCCTCCAGAGCTTACAACTTCACTTTAATTAATCCGATAGACTTCATGAATACCAATCAGGATTATTATCATTATTATTATCATTATCATTATTATCATTATTATTATTATTATTATTATTGTTGTTGTTGTTGTTGTTGTTGTTGTTGTTGTTTTGCACCGTTCTTATTTTCCATTTCTTATTTATTCCTGAAGTTTCTTTCTCTTCTTCGTATAAAGAAAGCAAAAGAGGAAAAGGAGGAGAATAACAGACAGAGGAGAGAATAAGGAGAACATTAGGAGGAGGAGGAGGAAAAGGAGGATGAGGAGGAAGACGAGGAGGAGGAGGAGGAGGAGGAGGAGGAATACAGAGAAAGGAGAAGGAAGAGAAAGGAAGGAAAGACGTAGTTTAAATTTAATGATGTCGTTTCTTTTACTCTCTCTCTCTCTCTCTCTCTCTCTCTCTCTCTCTCTCTCTCTCTCTCTCTCTCTCTCTCTCTCTCTCTGGAAGGATCAGTAACCAAAGAATTTACAAAGATTCCATAGATTTCCTGGAAGTGACTGGAAACTTTTCTTGTCTATCCTTCCTACTTTTTTCCCTCCTCTCTTCCCTCCTTCCTTCCCCTCCCTGTTTATCTTGTTTTTCCTCCTTGCCCTCACTTTTGCTGTCCTTATTATCCTTCTTTTTTCTTCCTGTTTTTTCACTCTCTCCTTCCTTCTTTTCATCCTCTCTCTCCTTTTCTCATTTTTTCCTACTTCCCTCTTTTCTTTCTCACTCTCTCCTTCCTATCTCTCTCTCTCTCTCTCTCTCTCTCTCTCTCTCTCTCTTCCTTCCTTTCCTTTTGCACATGACAATGATTGATGAAACAGAATTCTGGAGACATAAAAATAAGGGAAAGAAAAGGAAAGGAAACAAAATGAGGAGACACACACACACACACACACACACACACACACACACACACACACACACACACACACACACATAGCTAAGTACTCGTGTCACATTCGCAACTAATCCTCGGTAATCCTCAGGTAAAATGCAGGTAATGGGAGGATTGAACTGAGCTGCTTGTTAATGGAAACTATCACCATCATCATCATCATCAGCATAATCTTCGCTTTTTCTTTGTCCTTACGTTAAGAGGGAGAGAGAGAGAGAGAGGGGGGGAAGAGATGTGAGGGAGGGAAGGAGGGAGTTAGGGGAAGAAGGAGAGAGAGGGGGAGATTTATGGGAAGGAGGGAGAGGGAGGAGGGAGGGAGGGAGGGAAGGAGAGAAGTGGGGAAGGAGGTCGTAGAGAGGAGAGAGAGAGAGAGAGAGAGAGAGAGAGAGAGAGAGAGAGAGAGAGAGAGAGAGAGAGAGAGAGCATTGGGGTAGGTAGGGAGTAAAGGGAGGGAGGGAGGGAAGGAAGGAGAGAGAGAGAGAGAGAGAGAGAGAGAGAGAGAGAGAGAGAGAGAGAGAGAGAGAGAGAGAGAGAGAGAGAGAGAGAGAGAGAGAGGAGAAGAGAGAAAGAGGGATAAAAGTGGGAGAAGGGAGTAAGAGAAGTGAAAGGGAAAGGGAGGGAAGGAAAGATGGAGAGAATTACTAAAGGAGACACAGAGAGAGAGAGAAAAAAAAAAGAAGACGCAATTATAAAGAATTACTGTTAATTGAGAAGCAGAAAGAAAACATAATTACAAGCGAATGAAGGAAGTAAAGGATAAAGAGGAAGAACAAAAGAAACAAGGAAGCAAAACAAACATTAGCAAGAAAAAGAAAAAAAATGAAATGCACACATTAAAAATAATTACAAAGAATAAAAATAAACACATCAAGGAAGAAAATGTAGAAGAAAACAAGAATTAACGAAAAGAAAATGGAAAAAACAGTCTAGAAAATCTCTCTCTCTCTCTCTCTCTCTCTCTCTCTCTCTCTCTCTCTCTCTCTCTCTCTCTCTCTCTCTCTCTCTCTCTCTCTCTCTCTCTCTCTCTCTGTTAGCGGGTTCAGTCACCTTTCTCGACATCAATTTAATCACCTTAATTGCTGTATACTCACCAGTAATTTTTCCCACAGGTGTCACGGCATGAATACTGACACCTGTTCACACCTGTTCCACCTGTCCATTAGCTCCCTCACTGCACAGGCATGTTGCGTGACACTCCTCGCTTTGGTTTCACAGGTGTCACGTGATATTAAGCTTATTAAGGTCAAGTTAGCCCCTTCAGTACTGGGACGCATTTTTACCACGAGTTTTTGGATGTGATTAGACGATTTTATTGACACTGGGAAGGGTCTATGGAGGTCAGAAGGTTGATGGCCAGAGTCTTCACTATTTTAATCATCACATATGGTTCTAAAGCTATATAAAATCACTATATAGTAAGCAGAATGAATATGAAAACGTGTCATGGTACTGAAGAGGTTAAAGTCAAATTATAACCCTTCAGTACTGGGACGCATTTTTACCATGAGTTTTCAGTGTGATTTACATGGTTTTATTGACATTGGGAAGGGTTTATGTAGGCCAGAAGGTTATTGGCTAGAGTCATAACTAATTTAATCCCCACATAAGTTTCTGACGCTGTATAAAATCACCAAATAGGAAGCAGAATGAATATGAAAATGCGTTATTCCACTAAAAATACTTAATTAAGTTAGGTTTTTTTGCTTGTTTGGTTTGGTTTAGTCATGGTTTGGTTGGATTAAAGTTCAGTTCGTAAGTTCAGTTAGGTAAGGTTAAGTCAAGTGGTAGGTAAGATAAGGTGAAGAAGTTAGGTTAGGTTAAGTCTGTTTCGTATAAGGAGAAGTTAGGTAGAAGTAAGGTGAAGAATTTATGTTAAGTCTGCTTAATATTAGGTAAAAGTGAGGTAGAAAGTAAGGTAAGATAAGTTAC
>NC_059267.1:5574280-5576780 GCF_017591435.1 Portunus trituberculatus
GAGAGAGAGAGAGAGAGAGAGAGAGAGAGAGAGAGATGGAAGCAATAAATAATAAGACAAGAAAATGAAATAAACAAAACAAGAGATAACAAAAAGAGAAAGAAAGAGAAATTAAAGACAAGACAACGGACAACAGAGAGAAAAATGGGAAAGTCAGGAAGGAATGAGAGAAAAAAATAAAGAAGAATGACAGTGAAAGAAAGAAAGAGAAGCAGATGTGAAGGAAAAGAAAAAGATAAATTAATAGGAAGCTGGAAGGGGACATGATGCAAAACACACACACACACACACACACACACACACACACACACACACACACACACACGAGGAGACTGTCAGTATTGGCTGGGACGGGGAGGAGAACACACGTACGCTCTCCACCTCTCTGCACCGCTGGCTAACCTCATCCACGCTCTACTCTTACTCTCCACTCTCTTGCCAAGCCACCTGCTCCACTTGTCTCCTCCTCGCTCCACCTCCAGCCACTGCGAGAAACACTGAAGGAACACACGTGGGTCAAACAAACTCAGAAATCACGTAATTTTTCACTGTTTCGGGAAAATATTGAAGAGAAAATGTCACCAAAATACGAAAATCTGGGTTAGAAAGTTTCCCTCACAATCTCTGTCACTGAAGGTTAAAGTAAGACTCGTTAGTAAAGCTGATCGGTTCGTAAGTTTGTTTTCAAGCGTCAAACTTTTCCTCGCGTCTCGCTGTCCTCGTGAGAGTGTCCGGAGGCGAGACAGCACTGCCCCACACACCTGTCCTGCACACCTGGCGTCACCTCACCACTTGACGTCTTGCCTGACACACGTGGAGGGTGGAAAAGACAGCGAAGACCAGAATACACCTGCCGAGCTACCTGTCCTGCTGTTTACCTGGCCAAAACACACCTGTTCAGTAACTTATCTACCTGTTTACCTGTTCATCTGACCTACACACCTGCTTACCTGGCCAGAACACACCTGTCTCACTCCCTGGCCACAAACTCCACGTCCTCGCTCCCTGAAGCCTTGCAGGTGAGTGACCAGGTGAATGAGGTTAATTACAGCATTTTTTAACTCCTTCGCTGCTATTTCCCACATCCTTCCCTGATCTCTCGCCACTCTGACACACCTTTACTTTATTTTTCCAGCCCTTCACATTATACTAACTAGATTTTTGTGCATCTACTCTGTTTTATTCTCTGTTTTATTCTCTTGCTTCTAGTGTTCAGAAAAGAGGTTTATAAAAGAATGATTTAGCTTTTGTTTTCCCCCCAGCGCGAATAATTAAGGTAAGTTGCAAAATTCCAAGATGATGTTGACTCTTTCCCTCGTCATTGTAATCTTTTTAGGGAGATTTAAAAGTTAGTGGGAAGTTTTGAAAGAAGTGTTAGGAATATGCGTCACTTTTGGGGTGAAACATTGCGGTAACTTTGGCGCTTATGACGTGCAAGTGGCATTACCTCAAGGTGCCACCAAGGGAGTGAGGTGTTGAGCTGAGGCGATGGTTCTTTTCTTTATCATATTCATTCTGCTTACTATTTGGTGATTTTACACAGCTCCAGAAACTTATGTGGGGTTAAAATAGTGAAGATCCTGGCTGTTAATCTTCTGACCTCCATAGACACTTCCTAATGTCAATAAAATCATCTAATAACACCCAAATTTGTGGTAAAAATGCATCCCAGGACTGAAGGGGTTAAGTCAGGCCGTGGGACCTTGTCTGTCTGGACACGCGAAAGTAAAGAATGAAACATGTTATTTTTTAAGTTTGATTTTTTGCCACCACACAGATCTGTTTTCATTTATTCATTTATTTTTTGTAAGAGGAGAAAACTTGGCGAAGGGTAACAGAGTATAAAAAAAATGTCCACTTAAATGAAAAAAGAATAAAAAAAATACCTACTTAGTTGCCAGTCCCCATGCAGGTATGAAAGTTTGCTGATTACGGATAAAAAAAAAAAACAACTAATGCAAGAATGATAAATACCAAGAAATATCACAAAATTACAGAAGCAACAAGGAACAATGCAAAAAATAACACAAAATGCATTACACACAAAAAAATGAAAAAAATAGAAAAGAACGAAAGAAAGAAAAAAAAGAAAGAAAATAACAAAATCGAAGAACGAAAACAAAAAGAAACACTAACAGAAAAACAAAAGAAAAAAAAATACACTTAGCAGGATAACATCAAGCTGGGAAAAGAAACACACACACACACACACACACACACACACACACACACACACACACACACACACACACACACATGGACACGGACACGGACATTATTCCCATCACGATTCAAGGCGAGATAATGGAACGGATGGGAAGGTGAACGAGTTAATTAGACGAGTGAAGGGTGAGAGGAAAGGGAGGGGAAGAGAGAGGAAGGGGAGGGGGAAGGAGAGAGGAAGAGAGGGGGAAAGGGAGGGGAAGAGAGGGGAAGGGAGGGGAAGAGAGGGGAAGGGAAGGAGAAGACAGGGGAGGAGAGGGAAAGGGAAGAAGAGAGG
>NC_059267.1:5584280-5586780 GCF_017591435.1 Portunus trituberculatus
CCATCATCTCCTTAAAATGTTCCCTTTTCTCTTTCCTCTCATAATTTTTCTCGTCTTTTCCTCATCAATGTTTTCCTAGTCTTTTCTATCACTACTTTCTGCTTTCACATTTTTTTCCCTTTAGCGACCCTTCCTTATTCTTTTTTCCCCATTTCCTTTCTTCTCTCTTACAATTTTTTTCCATTCTCTTACGACTAACTCCACCTTAGTTCCCAGCCTCACCAACCCTCTTCAACTCTCATTTTACCCTCACTTTCCCCTCGTCTCCTTGCCAACCAACCCTCGCCAACCCTCATTTTCCCCTCGTCTCTTTAACCATCCCATCTCTTCTTCCTTCAACGATTAACCTCGCAACCCTTCCTAACCTCACTTTACCCTCGTCTCCTTGCCAACCAACCCTCACCAACCCTCACTTTCCCCTCGTCTTTTTAACCTTCCCCTCTCTTCTTCAACGATTAACCTCACCACACTTCCCCGCCTCGCCAACCCTCGTCAACCCTCGTCTTTGTGCACAGTTCCCGGCAGACACTTAGGCTAAGAGACATTCAGAAGGCATTCTCCACTCAGCCTGGCTATTAACGTGGGAACATCACGTCTTCCTCGCTTGTCGTTGTCCCCTTCATGCTTACAAACGTTACACTTTCCTCCACTCTCTCCCTCTCTCTCTCTCTCTCTCTCTCTCTCTCTCTCTCTCTCTCTCTCTAGGGGAGGTTATGAAGATGTAAAAAATGTAAATATGGTTACTCGTGTTTATGGAGAGAAAGTGAGAAGCGAGGATGTGTAGGTATTGGAGGAGGAGGAGGAGGAGGAGGAGGAGGAGGAGGAGGAGGAGGAGGAGGAGGAGGAGGAGTAGGTGGGGAAGAAGAAGGAGGAGGAGGAGGAAAA
The DNA here is from genome assembly GCF_017591435.1 of Portunus trituberculatus. Classification (NCBI taxonomy): domain Eukaryota; kingdom Metazoa; phylum Arthropoda; class Malacostraca; order Decapoda; family Portunidae; genus Portunus; species Portunus trituberculatus. The sequence continues at coordinate 5,585,166 of NC_059267.1, forward strand.
AGAGGAGGAGAAGGAAAAAGAGGAGGAAAAGAAAAAGAGGAGGAGGAGGAGGAGGAGGAGGAGGAGGAAAAAGAGGAGGAGGAGGAAAAAGAGGAGAAGGAGGAAAAGAGGAGGAGGAGGAGGAGGAGGAGAAGGAGGAGCAAAAACAAAAGAAAGATGAAAAAATGGACAAAGAAACAAAGAATAAAATCTAAAAATGGAACAGAGAAACTGAATTAAAAGGAAAAAGAAATATATAAATGAAACAAAAGCATCTCTCTCTCTCTCTCTCTCTCTCTCTCTCTCTCTCTCTCTCTCTTCTGACATTCCATTACCTTCAACAAGAGCAAAGGTAGGTGAGCTATTATCAAACTCCCTGACGCGCCAATATATTTCCTGTTGGTCCCATACAAGGAAGCCTCCTTCAAATACCACTGCTGGTCTTCCTTTTTTTTGCTCCATGTCATCCGTTTTCTTTCATTTCTTCCCTTAATCCTCCTGGTTTGATTTTTCTTCTTATTCTCGTTTTTTTTTTTTTTTTTATTTAACTGCTGGTTTTCATTTTATTTCACCCCATTCGTTTTCTTTCATTTCTTTCTTTAATATTCTTGGTTTCGTTTTGCTTCCTTTTCTCGTTTTCTTTAATCTTTTTTTATTCATATTGAGGACATGAAAGAAAATGGGTAGGTAATTGAATAAATACATGAATAAACTTACAGACAAACAAACATACACACAATTCAATAATAGTAAATAAAAAGATTGGTAGATAGACAAGCCAACATGGAAACAGACAGACAGACAGACAAACAGACAGACAGACAGGCAGGCAGATAGACACACACACACACACACACACACACACACACACACACACGAGCAAGCAAAGTTGAGTAGTGAAAGAGAGAGAAAGTTTACAAAAGAAAAAGTAAAACAATATATAAAAAAGCTTAAACATTTCTCGAAACTCAAAACATTTAAATATTCTCTCTCTCTCTCTCTCTCTCTCTCTCTCTCTCTCTCTCTCTCTCTCTCTCTCTCTCTCTTTTTAGCATATCGAGTCAAAGCGATTTTCAAAAGGCAAGGCAAGGATGAGAAAGTTTCCGAGTAAAAACAAGTAACAAGAACCACTCTCACTCTCACTCTCTCTCTCTCTCTCTCTCTCTCTCTCTCTCTCTCTCTCTCTCGAACACCCAAGAACCAGACACTTAGAGCCTACGAACCACCCATTAGAGACAACGATAATTGCTTCGACACGAGACACAAACCAGGGGGAGGGTAAGGAGGAGGAGGAGGAGGAGGAGGAGGAGGAGGAGGAGGAGGAGGAGGAGGAGGAGGAGGAGGAGGAGGAGGAGGAAGGAGTGGAGGGTAGAGAACTGGAAAAAGAAGAAGGTCATTTATGGTTCTCAGATCAGGAAGTTTGGTGACCACTTGAAGAGGAGGAGGAGGAGGAGGAGGAGGAGGAGGAGGAGGAGGAGGAGGAGGAGGAGGAGGAGGAGGAGAAGGAGTGCTAGATTCAACTTTCTTGCTGGCGAAATGTAATCTAATTTCCGTTTCGAGTCATCTCTCTCTCTCTCTCTCTCTCTCTCTCTCTCTCTCTCTCTCTCTCTCTCTCTCTCTTGGCGCCTCTCTGCCT
>NC_059267.1:5596780-5599280 GCF_017591435.1 Portunus trituberculatus
TTGCTTTAGCTGTATTTAATCATCTAATGCCGTTTTCTTTCTATTTCAGCGACGGAAGGTCCAACATAGAGCCACAAAAGGTGAGAGAGAGAGAGAGAGAGAGAGAGAGAGAGAGAGAGAGAGAGAGAGAGAGAGAGAGAGAGAGAGAGAGAGAGAGAGAGAGAGAGAGATGAAATAGAAAGAAAAGAAATATAACGAAAAAAAAGCCGAATAAGAAAGGAGAGGAGACAGCAAGGATGACGAAAGGGGAAGAGGAGGAGAGGGAATAAAGATGGAGAGTGAAAAGATGAAACAAAGAGGCGCTGAGAAATACAATAGATGAGACAAGAGAGAGAGAGAGAGAGAGAGAGAGAGAGAGAGAGAGAGAGAGAGAGAGAGAGAGAGAGAGAGAGAGAGAGAGAGAGAGAGAGAGAGAGAGAGAGAGAGAGAGAGAGAGAGAGAGAGAAAAGAGAAAAAAATAAAATGCAAAACACTCGAGAAAAAGAACCAAGAAGGAAACAAAAGACGGGAAGGAAGAGGAGGAGGAGGAGGAGGAGGAGGAGGAGGAGGAGGAGGAGGAGGAGGAGGAGGAGGAGGAGGAGGAGGAGGAGGAGGAGGGAGGAGGAGGAGGAGGAGGATGCAAAGGAGTAATTAAGGAATCAATATTTCTCATTATCTACCTGACCTGTAGGAGGAGGAGGAGGAGGAGGAGGAGGAGGAGGAGGAGGAGGATATAGACTTGAAGAAGAGGAGGAAGATAAACTCGACAAGAAGAAAAGAAAACAAAACAAAACAAAACAAAACGACAATAGCAAAAATAACAAACAACAAACAAGAGATAAAAGAGAAAGAGAAGAGAAGAGAACAAAAGACAAGAAGAAGAAGAAGAAGAAGAAGAAGAAGAAGAAGAAGAAGAAGAAGAGAGGAAGAATTAGAAGAACAAAGAACCAGGAGGAGAAGAATAAATAGGGGAAGATCTTGGCGTGCGGTAAACGGCGCGGCTACAGAAGTGATTGAGGGGTGACGGGGAAAGGAGGAATAGGGGTGGGCCGAGTAGAGGCAGGTGAGGCAGGGATAGGGAGGTGGGCCGAGTAGAGGCAGGTAAGACAGTGAGTGGGGCGAGCAGAATAGAGGGAAGTGAGGCAGGGAGAGGAGTGGTGGGCCGAATAGAGGCAGGTGAGACAGGGAGAGGGAGGTGGGCTGAGTAAAGGCAGGTAAAGCAGAGATAAGGTGGGCCGAGTAGAGGCAGGGATAGAGGGGTAGCTGGGCCGAGTAGAGACAAGTGAGGAAGGAAAGGGAAGGTGGGCCGAATAAAGGGAGATGGTGGGAGGTGGGCCGAGTAGAGACAGATGAGGCAGGGATAGCACGGAAGGAGGGCCGGGTAGAGACAGGAAAGGAGAGGTGGGCCGAATAGAGGCAGGTGAGGCAGGGAGAGGTGGGAAGGAGGGCCGGGTAGAGGCAGGAAAGGGGAGGTGGGCCGAGTAGAGGCAGGTGGTGTAGAAGCGTGAGGTAACTAGAAGAGGAGGCTAAACGGGCTGCCTTGTTAAGCTTGTTAGGGCGGCGGTGGTGTGGCTGTTGTTTGAGTGATCGCCGAGAGCTGTCTTAATTAGTGGACAGGTGAAAAGGTGGACAGGTGGAGAAGTGGACAGGTGAAGAAGTGGGCAGGTGGAGAAGTGGACAGGTGGAGAAGTGGACAGGTGGAGAAGTAGACAGGTGAACAGGTGGACAGGTGAAAAGGTGGACAGGTGGAGAAGTGGACAGGTGAAGAAGTGGACAGGTGGAGAAGTGGACAGGTGGAGAAGTGGACAAGTGGAGAAGTGGACAGGTGGAGAAGTGGACAGGTGGAGAAGTAGACAGGTGAACAGGTGGACAGGTGAAAAGGTGGACAGGTGGAGAAGTGGACAGGTGGACAGGTGGACAGAAGGACAGGTGGAGAGGTGGAGAATTGGACAGGTGGACATGTAGGATAGGTGGATAAGTGAACAGGTGGAGAAGTGGACAGGTGAACGCTTTCCTCTCCTTACCTGGCTGTGTCTTCATTAGTGGCGTCAATTTTCCTCCAGTAAAGTCAATAGTATTTTTCTCCACTTTTCATTTTTATTAGTATTTTCTTCCGTTCAATAACAAGTTTACATATTATTTAGTTATTTATCAGTCTTCCTAGCTTTCAATCTTTTCAGTCTGGCTAGTTTTTCTTTATTTTTTCATCACTTCAGTCTATTCTTTTCATCAGTCTAATATATTTCCTTACAGAGCGAAAATACGAAAAACAAACAACAGATAGAGGAACAGAAATACAGTGAACGAAAACCAAACATTTAGAACACGCTTATAATACAAAAACACAAGGACAACACTAAAGAAAACACAAGCACGCATTAAAACACCTAAAAAACACATTAAAAATAAAAAAAAACAGACAAAACTAAGAGACAAGAAAAGACAGAGACAAGAAAAACACAAAATCACAGTAAAACACGCGAAAAACAAAGAAAAACACACAAAATCGCAATAAAACAAG
>NC_059267.1:5609280-5614280 GCF_017591435.1 Portunus trituberculatus
AGAGAGAGAGAGAGAGAGAGAGAGAGAGAGAGAGAGAGAGAGAGAGAGAGAGAGAGAGAGAGAGAGAGAGAGATGAGCCGATAGAATGAAATGAAAAGGAGAAGAGGGAGAGGGAAGAGAGGAAATAAACATGGAAAGAGAGAAACGAGAAAATGAGAGAGAGAGAGAGAGAGAGAGAGAGAGAGAGAGAGAGAGAGAGAGAGAGAGAGAGAGAGAGGGAGAGTAAAAAAAAAAAAAACAAACTAGATTCTCTTTGAGTTTTTTGGTGGAGAAAGAGAAAGACAAAAGGGAAATAAAGAGAGTGAAAGAGAGAGAAAAAAAAATAGAAAGATAATAAAGAGAATGAGAGAAAGAGACATAAAGAAGAAAAGATAGAGAAATAACTTCACATTTAAACTTAAGTGACGAGAAGAGAGAGAGAGAGAGAGAGAGAGAGAGAGAGAGAAAGGAGAAAAGTAAAGAAAAGAACAAGAAGGAAGAGAAGAAAGAAAAACTAGAGAGAGAGAGAGACAAGAAGAAGAAAAGAAGAAACATAAAACAAAATAAAAGAGGAAACAAGAGACACGTGTGAGAGAAGAATGAGAGGCAGAGGAGAGAAAGAATAAAAGTGAAGAGACAAATAAGAAGGGAAGGGGAGAGAAAAATGATAAAAATAGAGACAAATAAGTTACACAAATGGAGAAAAGATTGAAAGAAAGAGAGAAAGAGAAAATGCAATAACGGGGAACAAACAAAGAACATGAATAAATAAAGAGGAGAAGAAGAAGAAGAAGAAGATGAAGTGAGAAAAGTTTTGTAATAAAAAACATTAAAAGAATAAACAATTTTTTTTTTTGTAAAGAAAATGAGGAAAGTTTTTTTTTAATGAGAATATTATGAAAGAAAATGATGAATATGTAGTGATGAAAATATCTAGAAATAGTTTAGTGAAGCAGTAGTGTCTCTCTCTCTCTCTCTCTCTCTCTCTCTCTCTCTCTCTCTCTCTCTCTCTCTCTCTAGCGACAGATTCGTTATATTTATATGATACAAAGTTTTAATAAAAGACATATATCTTAATGACACTATTTATTTCACCCTTATTACTACTACACTTGAAAAGGTAAGTGGTAAACAAACATGTAAAGAAATACCGCACTTATAAACCACTACTACTACTACTACTACTACTACTACTACGACTACTATTCTCTACGTCATAAAAGTAAGTCATCAGTTCCCAGTCATGTACAGATCCACCAGCAACAACACTAGCGCCCCTATCAAACCCCACACGCCCCGCCCCGCCTGCCCCGCCGTGCTCTTCTCCTGTGCGTGGGGCGGATAAGAGGAGGAGGTGGTGGTGGTGGTGGCGGCGGCAGCTCCATCACACCTGTCTTTCTTCTTCTTTTTCCTGTTCTTCTTATTTCTATTTCCACGTCCGTCGCGCATCACCATCTCTCTTTCCTCCACTATTCCATCTTCCCCTCCTGCTCTTCCCATATACATCACTCCTGCTTGTTCTCCTCTTCGTTTGTTCCCGTCTATGTCAATTCTCATCTTTTCTTTGCCTTTTCCTTCCCCTTGCGTCACATTTCTCTGCTCCAGGCTGCCACAGGACACTTGCCCCACCATTGTCCTCTCTTTCCTCACTCTTGTCCTCTCTTCTCTCTCTTCCCTCACTCTTGTCCTCTTTTCTCTCTCTTCTTCTCTCTCCAGCAGTGCTTTGTCCTTATCCAGTGTTTCCTTACTGCTGTTTGTTTCCCCGTTCGCTTCTTTCTTTCTTTCTCTCTCCTCTCCTCCTCGCTGCTCTTCATCTCGCTTCGCTCCTGCCGCTTCCTCTCCCTGCAGCGGCGTCCTTGCTCGCCAGTATCTGTTCTCACTGTCAAACACCAGCGACACCTCCTCCACCACCACCACCAGGTCCTTGCCTTCTACAGCAGCACTCCAAAAACGCTCCACTATGTCATCTTTGTCCTCGTGCTCCTCCTGCTCCTTTTTCTCCTCTTCTTCCTCCTTGTCCTGGCTCTGGCTCACCCTCACTACCATGTCCCTCAGGCTGGGAGCGTCACCCTCACCCAGCCACAGTGTGAAGGTGAAGGGCCGCTCGTGGGAGATGTCCGGCCACACCTGACGGAGAAAAGCATGCATGGGCAGGTACACCAGGGCTGGCTTCAGGTCGTAGCGGTGGCGGGCCAGGCGTCTCCTCCACGTGACGGCCACACGCACTGCCTCCTTACCGCGGTGCTTCATCAAGAGGTCCAGGTCCAGGACAGTCCGCCGCGAAGTCCACTGGTGATGGTCCCACTCCTCCACGTCACCCCGCGCCCTACCATTCACCAGCTGGTCCATGAGACGCGGATCCCTGAACGTGAAGGCGACCAGATCAGTGACGGTGCAGAGGCCAACCCTGCAGCCCAGCCTGTGCGTCACAGCCGACACCTTCACCTTGCGAGGCTTCTGATGGGTGCCCCGCGACTTGACAACACACACGCCCTCTGCCGCCCACATGTAGAAGCAGTCAAAACACATGGTGGCAGGGAAGGAAGAGGGAGATCTGCACACATCGAGGAGTGATGATGAGGGTGTGCATGTTCTCTACCTCTGAGTGTGTCTGTGCGTGTGTCTTCACTATCACGACAGGTTGTAGTGGTAAGTTGTGGTGGTGGTGGTGGTGGTTGCCGGGGTTTACAAGGGAGTCGTCATGGTTCCAGTGATAGTTTGAAGTTCCCAGTGTCTCTTCCACTCCCTCCACCAATCACAGGCTGCCTTAATGCCCCTCCACCACCACCACCACCACCACCACCACCACCACCACCACTTTACTACATCACACGCATTTCACCACAGCTAAAATCTTTTCCCAACACATTCCACCACACCCAGCTCTTCCTTACCACACCTCCATTACTAGACTCCTCTCTCTCCTCATCCTCCTCCACCTCCTCCTCCTCCTCCTCCTCCTCCTCCTCCTCCTCCTCTCATTGAATACACTGTGTAAGAATTATGTATAAAATTGTTATTCATGAGGAAACATCACTTTCTTTCCCTCCCGATAGAGAAGAGAAGGGAAAGAGAAGGCGAAGGACCTCCTCCTCCCTCCTCCTCCTCAGCCTTTTGGCCAGGGCCGGGCCGCCCCTCCTCCTCCCTCCTGCGGGCAGCCTTTTGGCCAGGCCTGGGCCGCCCCTCCTCCTCCCTCCTGCGGGCAGCCTTTTGGCCAGGCCTGGGCCGCCCTCCTCCTCCCTCCTGCGGGCATTTTGGCCCTTTTGGCCAGGCCTGCCGCCCCTCCTCCTCCCTCCTGCGGGCAGCCTTTTGGCCAGGCCTGGGCCGCCCCTCCTCCTCCCTCCTGCGGGCAGCCTTTTGGCCAGGCCTGGGCCGCCCCTCCTCCTCCCTCCTGCGGGCAGCCTTTTGGCCAGGCCTGGGCCGCCCTCCTCCTCCCTCCTGCAGCCTTTTGGCAGCCTGGGCCGCCCTTCCTGGCCAGGCCTTTTGGGGCCTGCCCCGCCTCCTCCTCTCCTGCGGGCAGCCTTTTGGCCAGGCCTGGGCCGCCCTCCTCCTCCCTCCTGCGGGCAGCCTTTTGGCCAGGCCTGGGCCGCCCCTCCTCCTCCCTCCTGCGGGCAGCCTTTTGGCCAGGCCTGGGCCGCCCTCCTCCTCCCTCCTGCGGGCAGCCTTTTGGCCAGGCCTTTTGGGCCGCCCCTCCTCCCCTCCTGCGGGCAGCCTTTTGGCCAGGCTGGGCCCCCCTCCTCCTCCCTCCTGCGGGCAGCCTTTTGGCCTGGCCTAGGCCGCCCCTCCTCCCCTCCTGCGGGCAGCCTCTTGGCCAGGCCTGGGCTGTCCCCTCCCTACCCTCCTGTGGGACAGCCTCTTGGCCTGGCCTGGGCTGCCCTTCCTCCCTCCCAAGGCAGCTCTCCTCCCTCCCGGCTGCCTTCCTCCCCTCCCCTCCCACCTAACCTCCCCTCCCCTCCCCACAAGGCAGCCGTGTGCCCTGTGGGCAGGCTGCCCTGATCAGTCAGGGAAGTACTCCTGCAGGGTGGAGTACGCCAGGGTGATCAGGGTCAGGTGTGCCCAATGGAGAGCAGGCTGTCCAACAGATCAAGGGACAGCCTGCCTCCTACCCTGACCCTCCCTGGCCAGCTTTCCTGACCTGCGGGGTTCCTGCTGCGGCGGTGGGAGGGTATGTCTCTTCCTCCCACTCTGCGGTGGACGAGCCCTGCTTCCTCGCCCACCGGGGTTGCGGCGCCCCTGCCTCCTCCTGCCTCTCCTCCGGGTAGGGGCCGAGACCCACAGGCCCAGGCCGTCCGACCCCGGGCTGGCCCCCACCTGGCCAGCCTTGGCGGGGCCGGCCTCCTGCCCCGGCTGGGCCCCACCTGCCCAGCCTCGGCGGGGCCGGCCTCCTGCCCCGGCTGGGCCCCACCTGCCCAGCCTCGGCGGGGCCGGCCTCCTGCCCCGGGCTGACCCCACCTGGTCAGCCTCGGCGGGCCGGCCTCCTGCCCCGGGCTGACCCCACCTGGTCAGCCTCGGCGGGCCGGCCTCCTGCCCCGCTGGGCCCCACCTGCCCAGCCTCGGCGGGGCCGGCCTCCTGCCCCGGGCTGGGCCCCACCTGCCCAGCCTCGGCGGGGCCGGCCTCCTGTCCCGGGCTGACCCCACCTGGTCAGCCTCGGCGGGCCGGCCTCCTGCCCCGGGTTGGGCCCCACCTGCCCAACCTCTTCGGGGCCGGCCTTCTGCCCCGCCTTTGGGACAGGCTTGGCCTGGGCCTTCTGGGGACTCTGGCTGCCCACTCTCTTGCCATTGCAAAGAGTGTTGGGCAGCCCTTACCCTGCCCCCCGCGGACACCCTGCCCCCTGACAAGGCAGAGGAACAGGACGGCGTGGCTCCCCGCCGCCCTGCTCGTCATCCTCAGCCCTGCCAGGAGGTCCTCCAGGGCCATTTCCTGACAGAAGACAATCTCGTCTCCTGCCAGGCATTCGACCCTGGTGGGTGTCTCCGGATCTTTGGTGGCCAGCCTGCCCACCTTCAGGCTGGCCACCTTC